>NC_050577.1:2144753-2431517 GCF_011100635.1 Trichosurus vulpecula | reverse complement strand
AGGGTGACCAGCAGGACCTCAAGCAAAGTGTTTGCTTCATTCATTCCCTTCTTGAAATGGCCTTTCTGCCATCTTCTCTTGTACTTTGGCCTTTGGCCACTAGAAGCCCTTCCATGAGGCGCAGATCAAGCACTGACCTCTCAACCAAAAATACCAGCTCCAGGTCTTTGAATGATATTTTCCAAGTTGAAGGGGCACTTAGAGGGTTATTACAGGTTAGGCTTAGCTGGGTTTCAGTCCAATTAGTTTTATGAATGAAAAGCTGTCAGAAGATTCTTCGGGGCAATGCCACAATGCTCAATTGGGGAATTTGCAGTTTCCCCTCTTACTTGGGAATTTATTTCCTGACAATTAAAAGTAAATAGCAATGTTTAACCTAAAGAGGAAAAGACTCAGGGGGGACATAATTTCTGTGTTCAAGTATTTGAGGGGCTGTCCATGGAAAAAGCATCAGACTGGCCATTTGGGCCTGGAGGAGAGAATGAAGCCCAGTGGGAAGACTTGCCAAAGAAATGGGTATAGGCTGTGGGGGGAGGGTGGTGGCTGTGGGTGTGGGTGTGTGGGTATGGTGTCAGGGTGCAGTTGTTAGGCACCTGCTGTGTGCCAGGCACTGGACTAGAGGTATAGAGATCAGCTTGACAAGAATGTGTGAAATAACCCTTGATTAGAATGAAGGAAACAATTAAGGCTACCCAGAAGACAATGGGGTATCCTCAGTGGACGTCTTCCAGTAAGTGTTCAAAGAGAAGTGTTGGGCAGGGAAGGATTGGACTGATTCCTCTCAGGTCCCAGGCAGCTTGGAGGTTCTGCATGTCTGCCATAAGGTGGTTCATGACCTCTGCCATCCATCAAAGGCGGAACTCAGACTCCATTGTCCTCTGCTCAGTGCTGCAGTCTTGTTCAGATGGGCAGTGATGCCAAAGAGGGCATGTTCAGGATCTCTCCTCACTTTATGGAGCTGGGACATTAGAGAATGAGCAGCAGCATCACCTCCTGCCAATTTGCTGTCTTTGGACTCCCAGCATGCTCTCCTTCAAACGTTGGCTCGTCGCCTCAAAGGCGGTGCAGTGAAAAGGGCTCTGGCTTTGGAGTCAAGGGCCATGGGGTTCAAAGCCCAGCTCTGCCATTTGCTACACATGTGACCTTAATCCAGTCACTTCCGGGCTTCAGTTCCTCATCTGCAAAATGAGGGCATTGGATTAGAGGGTTAAGCAGGCTTCTTCCAGCTCTAAAGCTACGAAGGCCTCCTATGCATCTTTTTCTCTTTCTCCATAAAAGAAAGAATGGTTAAAAGAACCTTGGCTACTAAAAAGGTAAAAAATAATAAAGTTATTTCATCAAATTATCCTAATACAGAAAAGACATGAGGATGAGGCCAGCAGGCTTCTCAGTTCAATTCAAGCATCCACGGAGTGGTCTTGGAATCCATGACGCTGCTCTGCTAATCCCGGGAGTGTACAAAGGCCAGTCTGTCCTCCCCCTGACTCTATACGGAGTAGAAAGCTGCTATATTCCACATCCATGTCTCCATCCTTTATCTCCGGGGTGCATATCTATAGGTACAGCTATACCTTCTGAGGTCCATGCCTATTTGTATTTGTCCCCACCCCATATCTCTGGGGCTGTGTAGCTCTCACTTGGGACATCACATGTGAACCTTCCATGAAAATCTATCAAAGCAAAAATAGGACTTGGTGATTGACTAACTTCTGCAGTGCTGTGAGTTCCCTGACATCCCAAAAGTAAGACCATCTACGCACAAGAGCTTAATGCACCGAGTCTGGTGACTGTTAGAGGAAGGTCACAGTTTCAGCTACTCCCCCATTTTGCATACCAAAAGACACATGTAGGGTACCAACAGACTGTCATGACTAACCTTTGTATCAGTCTCCAAACACAGAAGAAGCATCCCAGGAAGCTGGCCACTTCTAAGCCATTCTTCCAGGCCTCCAACACTTGGTGAGTGCTAGGAGTTGGGGGTGGGGAGTAATGACTTACCAGGACCACAACATCTCATCAAGTTAGAAATCTGGACCAGATAAAGTTCTGCAAAGGATTTTACTCCCAGACATCTCCTGGAGTCACCTCTATTGAGGAGCTACAGCCACGGATTCTGGAAAGAAATGAAGGCAACTGGGCAGTCTTCATTTGGAGTATCTTTAGACATGTGGTAATCCCACAAAAGGGGATACCACCCCCTGAAGTCACAAGCTAGCTTCTCCTTCACTCTCCTCTAATTATACCAGCTTTTCTCTTCAAGTACCAGAACTCTGGGGAGGGCAGATCCTCCAGCTGCTTCTTTACATTTCTCACTCTGTGAACAGCCTCATGTTGCAGGGCTATTTCCCACTTTTTTCTGTTTTTCCCCAACAGTGGCCGGGGTGCTAGACGGGCTTGGCAGGCTGCCCTGGCTGAGATCCAAACCACTCTTCAGATCATTTTTTTAGGTGAGAAAGTACATTTAGAGGGTCCAAAAACTACCTCCAAAGGAACATTGGGTGTGAGGCCTTTTTTCCCTTTGGGAACTGCTGATATTATACCCTTAGGTCACTAAGCATCAGTAAAGAAGCCACCTGTGGGGTAGAAGAAGTGGCCAGTATGAAAGACTTCTTGGGGGCCTTTGGAGTTGAGATTTGGAAGATAGAATGTTAGCCCCAAACAGAATGAAAACTCCATGAAGGTAGGAATAGATTTTTTGTTTCTCTGTTTCCCCGGTGTGTGGCATATAGTGGGTGCTTAATCAGTGTTTGATGAGTGACTGAGAGAAGGGGGTAGATTTCAAGCTTATGTACAAAGTCACCCAGGTGGAATGTGACTGGATAAATGTACACACAACAACAACAGCTCTACCTTGCCAACTCTATTCGTTTCTTCCGATGGTTTTCTGTGTAGATTCAATTTGTTAATTCTAAAACAGGAAATAGCTATCTTTAGACCAAAGCTGCTTGTCAACATTCTCTGTCCATGGTGTTAAAGAAGGTGGATGCAAATTGAGATGATTAGATGAGGCTTGCCTTGTCTTAGGAGTCCAACCTGAGTACGAACTGAGACTCTGAGAGGAGCTACAGAAGAAAATGACCTCAGGCATCTGTATTCATGACTTCCCACACCCAATGGAAGTCCCAAGTCATGTGCCCCTAACCCATCTCAGAGAGTGTAGTGGCTACCCCTTAAATGCTGGCTATTCATAAGAAAGTACTCTGCTTTCCTCTGGTACAATTTTCCCATAAATTATCCCTTTCCCCATTTGCTGAAGTCTTTGTGTCCAGGTTCTAACAGCTGAAATATTGAAACCCCTCAATTAAAAGTGGGAAGAAACAAAAATCCATGTACCCCACTCCTCCCAGTGACCTTGGGTAATGAAAGTTTTACCCAGACCCTGGAATAAGGCTCTGACCAGTTGGTAGCTCTACTACCATAACTGCTCCCCCCCACCTCTCTCTGTCTCTCTCTGTCCCCCTCTCTCTATGTCTCCCTCTCTCTGTCTCTGTCTGTCTGTCTCTCACTCTCTGTCTCTTTTTGTCTCTCTCTGTATCTCTCTCTCTCTCTCTCTCTCCCTCTCTCTCTCTCTCTCTCTCTCTCTCTCTCTCTCTCTCCCTCCTCTCCTCTCTCTCTCTCTCTCCCTCTCTCTCTCTCTCTCTCTCTCTCTCTCTCTCTCTCTCTCCCTCTCTCTCTCTCTGTCTTTCTGTCTCTGTCTTCCTCTTTCTGTCTCTGTCTCTCTGTCTCTCTCTCTCTCTCTCCCCCTCCCTCTCTCTCTCTCTCTCTCTCTCTCTCTCTCCCTCTCTCTCTCTCTCTCTCTCTCTCTCTCTCTCTCTCTCTCTCTCTCTCCCTCTCTCTCTCTCTCTCTCTCTCTCTCTCTCTCCCCTATCAATAGCAGTGGCAAGTCATTACTTCACAGCTCCACCCTCCTGACACTCACGTCTAGGATTATTGTGCAAATAGGTTCCAATGAGCAATGCAGCCAAGAAAGATGGAGGAGGTAACAAAGAGGCACAATTCAGGGTGCTGTCTAGCACCCTTTGAAGCTTTTCTCTCGAAGAACAAAGAAGATCCCATTCAGAATATGGATGGCTCACACTTTGGCCTCACCTTCCCTCTCTGGGGGCTGTCGCTTTTAGTCAACAGGGGCCCACTCCTGAGGACTGGGCTGCCTGAACTCAGTCACTGTGGAAAAGACTTCAGATACCAGTGAATTTCATCAGTCAGTGGATGGAAAGCCCTTCCCTCTGTCTCTTTCTCATGCTTCTCTTGCTCACAGTGACTAAGGAGGCTTTACAAGTAATGTCCACAAATGGTTGTGAGGACACCCACTCACTAGATTTCCTTCATAGCTATAGCTTACATTGTAGTTTTATAACCTACATAACCAGAATTTCCCTGTTTGTTCCTTGTAACAACCAACTCTGTAAGTTAGGCACCCTTGGAATTATTATTCACCTTTGACCCTGGAGGAAACAGAGACAGAGTGATTATTTTCCTGTGCTTACATGGCTTATAAGGGGCACTGACAAGGCCAGTTCAGCTTCAACTGCTGGGGGACCGATAGGGCCTTCCCAGAAGGAGCCAATGGACACAAGTGCTAAAAGCCACACGCCTTCATTATAGTGGCAATGAAATTCATCCACAGGAAGGCTTCGGGCCTAACTGGAGACACACAAGGACAAAGACTGACAAAGGAGCTAAGTCACCAGAAAGTCAAGGATCTGGTAAAAATTGTTGGGAAAACTGAAAACCAGTCTGGCAGAAATTGGGTAGACTAGTATCTTACACCATTTACCAAGATAAAGTCAAAATGGATACATGACCTAGATCTCAAAAGACGTATCATAAGAAAATTAGAAGAACATGAAATATATTACTTATCAGACTTATAGATAGGAAAAGAATTTACGAATAAACAAGAGATAGATAACATTGTGAGGTGTAAAATGGATGGTTTTGATTATATTAATTTTTTTAAAAGCATTTTGTTTGTTTTTTACAAATAAAATGAATGTAGGCAAGATTAGAAGGAAAGCAGAAAATTGGGAAAGGAATTTATAAACAGTTTCTCAGATTAAGGTCCCATATCTCAAATATATAGAGAACTGTCAAATTTGTAAGACTATGACCTATTCCTCAGTTGATAAATTGTCAAAGGACAGGAACAAGCAGTTTTTCTATGAAGAAATAAAAACTATACACAGTCATATGAAAATGCTCTAAACCATTATTGATCAGAGAAACGCACATTAAGACAACTTTGAGATATCCTTTTATACCTATCAGATTGGCTAAAATGATAGAAGGAGGAAATGACAAATGTTTGAAGGGATATGGAAAAATTCAAACACTAATGCATTGTTGGTGGAACTGTGAAGTCATCCAACCATTTTGGAGAGCGATCGAAAATATGCCAAAGGGTTATAAAACTGTATATACCCTTGACCCAGCAATATCACTATTAGGTCTGTCTCCCAAGGTGATCAGTGAAAAATAAAAGGAACTTGTATGTTCTGAACTATTTATAGCAACTCTCTTTGTGGTGGTAAAGAACTGGAAACTAAGGGGATGCCCATCAATTGGGGAATGGCTGAATAAGTTAGAGTATATGATTGTGATGGAACACTACTGTGTTATAAGAAATGGTGAGCTGGTTGGTTTTAGGAAAACACAGAAAGATTTGCATGAAATAATGAAGAGGGAAATGAACAGAACCGAGAGAACACTGTGTACAGTAACAGCAATACTGTTCAAAGAACAAGTGTGGGTGACTAAGCTATTTTGGGTATTAGAGATATTCAGAACAACTACAAAGGACCTATAAAGGAAGATGCTATCCACCTCCAAAGAAAGAGCTGATAAATAGAAGTATGTGTAGTGTGGTTTTACAAACACACACATTTGTATCTACTGGTAGCCTTCTCTAGTGTGAAGTGAGGAGGGAAAGAGAAAAAATAATTTTAGAAGTGCATGGCCAAAAACAAAAGAAAACTCAGAAGAAAGCACAGAAGAGAACGGTAGCTTTGAAAAGTACGTGTAATGTTTATTACACTTTTTTAAAGTAAATAGTGTGAAATGGACATTCATGGTTTCATATTGAATCCTCCTTTGTGTTGTGCTGCACACATGGAAATGTGAAGCTTTTTTCATCTTTTTTAATTTAATTTCAAAATGAATTTTAAAATTTTTAAAAGAAAGTCAAGCATACAATATGCTCTCAGTCTCATGAGGGTTTCTTGGGCATTTAGGGAGCTCCAGCCCATGGCAGGAGGAGGACATGGAACATTTTTCAGGAACATGTTTCAGGCTCTCTTTATTCCTCTTTATTTGGCACTGGGGTTGCCTTCATTTTATCTTCTACTTGTTAGGGCCTCTTGGTGATGAGAATGAGAGCAAAGGTCTCTGTCAGGGTTGTCTTCCCACATCCCATGCCATAGGCAAGCAAATGTCCAAGACTAGAATGGACATTGTAGGACTGGACTCTTCCAGGATAGAAGATTCAAGAACGAGAGAGGACAGATGTGGCCCAAGTAGACGGTACCCAGCAGGTGCAGGGGGCATGTCTAGAATGAAGGCAGCCTAGCACAAGGAAGGCTAGCCCAGGAAGTCAGGGAGGTTTTCTCAGTGACCACACAAGATCTCTTAGGGTGCTGGGTCTTTCATTCTTCCCCTCCTCCAGTCTGCCTCTATTTAATAAGCAGTTTGGTTTTTCTTTGTTGTTCAGTCATGTCTGACTCTCTGTGACCCCATTTGTGGTTTTCTTTGCAAAGATACTGGAGTGGTTCACCATCTCCTCCAGCTCATTTTACAGATGAGGAACTGAGGCAAACAAGGTGAAGTGACTTGCCCAGGGTCATACAGCAAGTATCTGAGGCCAGATTTGAACTCATGAAGATGAATCTTCCTGATTCCAAGCCCAGTACTCTATCCAATGAGCCACCTACCTGCCCAATAAGGAGCTTAAAAACAATCATCCACAACTTTCTCTAAAATCTCCTTTAACTCACTTCCAGCACCATTGCCATCACTTCTTGGCACACCATCAGTTTAGGAGGCATGCCTGCTGTATGTAGTCTCTTTTCCTCTTTTCTGCTTTTAAGCTGCCTCTGCATTTCCAAGGATGGCAGCTACCCAGGGCTGGGCACCTGCTAGGTGATTGGGATAAAGCCTTGTTGGATAGAATCCAATGGGATTGAGTTGACTGTGTTCTGGCCCTCACTGTATATATATATGTGTGTGTGTGTGTGTGTGTGTGTGTGTGTGTGTGTGTGTGTCCCCTGGATTGACTGGCAGCTTCAGGTTTATTTATTTGTTCCTCAGCCTAAATCAATCTTAGCATTGGTTTTGGAAGTGGAAGAAGGACTGAATCAGTGAAGCTTTTCTCTGCTGGGTTTGATCCTGAAGACCCAAGGAAAGATAGACCTGGGTATTCATTTCAATCACATGGAAATGGGCGTAGCCCTGGAGCTCTTGAGACCAATTCATTTGCTTGCCACAGTGGGGAGAAGAAGGCACTTTGGTAGAAGGGAAGAATTCTGGGTCTAGGATTGGTGTCTAGAGTCCAAGTCCCACTTTGACCATTTACTTTGTATATGACCTTGGGCAAGTCATAGAACCACTTCTGGGTCTACACCATGAAGAAAAACTAGTGCCATTTGGGGGTCATTGCCCACCACTTGTGGATGTTAGTGATGTAACCTTTGCATCTGATATGAACAATAGGAAGCAGGCTAATTCATCCATCTGCACAATGATTGGGCTGCACTAAATGGCCTTTCAGGTCCCTTCAGTTGCAGGTCTCTGACCCTAGGAAACGATGAGGGACCGGCACTCACAGGCATAGCCGTGGCCTCTCTCTTTGTGGCAAAACAAATAGAAAAATCCCCTCCTCTCTTTCTCTTTTCAGCAGCAGTTATCAGTCCCTATGGGTGTGCAGAGCAGAGCTCACAGATTTGGAAACCTTTTATTAGGTTTTCCTAACTTCCCTGGGCTTGCTAACATCACCATCATGACTAGCTGAGATCCCTGAAACCAAACTAGAAATGGGTCCTTGTGATTCTGGACAGCCCTGTAGTAGGAGCTAGGGTGAACATAGTGCCATCCAGGCAGACCACAGGCCCTTCACCTGATCTTCTATCACCCTCAGTCGTAAACTCTAATCTAATAAAGCCAGTGGCTCACCCAGCATTTGGGCTATGATAATAAGAATCTACAGCTGTTCTCAAAATTAAGGGGGCACAAGTTAACCCTGCAAAGTGAGTGTGTGGTTCAGATCCATTCGAGTGGAAAATACAAGGGCTTTTGAGGCCAAAGACCTGGTCCCCATCCCGGATCTCTCCTTTCTGCAGTCTCGAGGCCAGTCACCTGAGTTCCCTAAGACTCAGTGTTCCCTAAGCATAAAATGGGAATACGATTGATACTTGTGCTACGCTCAAGCTCTGATGAGGTTATTTCTCTGAAGCACTCTGCAAATGTTAAGGCTCTATAGATGTGTCCACCATCATGGAGACTTCAGCTAAACGGTAAAGGTTCTTCTATAAAAATCAGGGTGTTTTTCTCCTTCCTAGAAATGGTTCTTCCCTGATAATAGTGAAACTGCAAAATGCCTCAGCTCACTGGCTCAGAAATATGGGTGGCATTTGCCCCTAATGGCCATTTCTCCTCTGCCACTGTCACCTCTTATCTCTGCTGCCTGATGGTGGGTGGCCAGGCCCACAGCTCTGACTGATTCTGTTTATGTGACAAAGGCAAACGGGCAAGGTCAGACATGGGGACCATGCATCATGGTGCCAATATGTTGGCTGTGAATGATGGAGGTGGGGGACATACTACAAGATGCTGAACTTCTGCTTGGGATTCACATCTTCACCTCTCCAGCTGCCACACAATAGATAGACTGAATGACCCAGTTACCGGTTCTCAGCCCACTTCCCACAAACGGCGGCTGAAGGCCAAACTGGCTTTCCTCTAGTGGTGGGGAGATGTGGCATGAAGCCGGACCCATCCTTTTAAGCCATAAATACTGTCTTCATTCCTTCTTTTCTTAATACCTCTTGTTCTTGCACTAGTCATTTCCAGATGGCCCAAATGAGCCATCTCTTATAACAAAGAAAAGCAATTAAGAAAAGCTGAGCAGCATAGTGACCTTAGTGAAAGTTGTTGGACTTTGCTCTCAAAGAGGATCAAATGATATCACTATGTTAGAGCCAAGTTACAGAGTGTCCCACTGTGGCTGATCAGACAAATACAACTTCAGAGCACTCTTCCACAGGTTGGGCACAAATGGGCCAAATGAACACTTGGAATCATCTTTGCAGGAGTTTTTTGTACATTTTTTTGTGTTTCCACCACAGGGTGGGATCCCTGCCTGCCACATAAATAGGTCAGGGTTGGATAAGCAGACAATTTTTAGGGTACCTTTTCTAGCCCCTTCCTCACCCCAGGAGGTGAGGAGTGTGATCCTTAAAAGGCTTCCCAGACCCCAGGGGGCTGCCAAATCCCACTGCTGCTTCCAGTGAGAAGATGACCCTATGGCCTGGGCCACCTGTGTGCAGAGTTGTGACTACAGCTCCCAGGGTATCCACACCTGTGCTGTCACTTGCCTATTACCACAGAAATGGGTAAAAAAGGTAAAGTGGTTTGGGTGATGTCTTTTGATTTGCACATAAATAGATTTAAGTGAGGCAGAGTTACACAAAATTGTTGACCCCACTCTCTCTTCCAGAGTCATTGGAGTCACCATACTTGACTATCAACCTCTCAATGAAAGGAGGGAAATGCTGTTCTATAGGATTGGTCGCCATATTTATTCCTCACTGGCTTCACTGAAGTGTTCTTTGCAGTTACACTGTTAGAGATATGGGTATATTACTCCCTGATTTGCTTCACCTTGCATCAGTTCATCTAAATCTTCCCATGCTTCTCTGCATTCTTCATATCCATTGTTTGGTAAGGCTCAGCAGTGATGAGTTAGGTCTACTTCTCAGGCATGCCCCCAACTGACCTGCAGTTTCTTGCTAGAGTAGGTGGTGTTCCTATGAGCTCCTCCAAGGAATAGCCCTGAAGTACCTGGATGTACAGAGTCCAGCTAGGCATGCCACCAGCAGGAGACCTCCACAAAACCACCAAGTCTGTTACTTTCAGAGATGCACAGAAAAGGCAGGGATGTTCAACAAAGGATTTAAGATTGAGGTTAATGGTCCTTCTGGCTCCGCATGTCCCTTCTTGACCCAGAATAGCTTACACAGTGACCACCAAGAGCATCCTGGGGGCTGAGGAGTTTCTTCTCCAGCTAGCTCCACGTGGTTCCTTGGGGATTTTGGTGGCTGGAGCCCAAGAATAAGTTTGAGAGAATAAAAAACTAACAATGTGGAATTTGGCAGGAGTTTAAATCCAAGTCAGGCAGCAGGTTGGGTCCAGAGACTTTCAGCAATAGTAATAGAGTGGTGCCCACAAGAAAGGGCTTTGTAGCCGAGGGGCTATGGCAACTTGGTAGCACTTGAGGTGTGACCTGTCCTGATCAGAGTGTTCCCAGATGCCTTGTCTCCCAGGCATCCATGTGGCCTCTCTCAAGGGTCCCAGCATAGCCTTGGAGATGAATTTCAGGCTCTTCGAATCCCTTGTTCCATTCCAGCCTCAGCTCAACTGGAGAACTTTCCCCCATCCTTCCCTGAAGGCTGGTGTGCTTTCCCCCAAATTACTTTGCATTTCTATTGCATTTTCATACATTTTCATGTGCACATATTATAATCCACTTGCATCCACACTCACATACTCCCTAAAACGCACACTCTTTGAGACGGACTGCTTCTTTTCTTTCTTTATGCTCCCTGTGCCTAGGATAGTGCACAGGTACACACTAATAAATGCTTGTTGTTTAGTTGAAAGGCAGGTGGATCTTTTCTGTCACAGTGTTTTTTTAATGATAGGTTCTGGATAATTCTCCAGACACAAAACTAGAGATGGTAACAACAAATTCGTTGTAGGACTGGAAAAATATTACCATTTAAGATCAAAGAGGAATAATTTGGATGCTTTAAAAAAAATCACAGAACCATTCACATAAGCTCAGAATTCAGATCCTAGACCAATGTGTCTATAGGTTCATGATCTTCTCTAGCCCTGAAACACGAGGGACGTGTGTGTGTGTGTGTGTGTGTGTGTGTGTGTGTGTGTGTAGTGTGCATGCAACATGCATGCATGTGAGTTGGTGTTGGGGGAGTGGCTATTACTGCTTTTAATCAGTGCCTCGCTCCCATTCCAGAGCCTGTTAAATTAGGGTTATAAAACTCTTTTGTCCTCAAATCTCTCTCAGAAAAATCCATCACAGCATCCTGAAATTGTCAGAGGGGAAACTGTTTGACTCCCAAGCCAAAGGTAGGAAAATGCCTCCCGCTACATCCCTCCCTGGTGTGGCTGCCAGCTGTCTCCCTGGCTCAGCCCCCTCCCTCTGCAGCAAATTGGAGACCGCTGTGGTATCAGCTCCAGGGAAGGCTGCTTGATGAGGTGCCATGATGCACACTGCTCCCAGGAAGAATGAGAACATCTGGCCTGGAACAAAGGCAAAGCCCATGACCAAGACACTGTCCTTCTTCTGGGCACTCAGTGCCTCCAGCATAAAGAAAGACATGCTGGCAGGACTACAGGGGAGGGGAAATAGATGGAAGGAGAAAGATAATTTGGGAGATGGGAAGAAAGGTGATGGTTATTTACTCTCTTCATTCTGTTCAAATGTAGAGAAGAAGTAGGGACCTTCCTTTCTTAGAGACCGATTGAGTGTTTGCTGGAACCTGAGAGAAATCCAGGAACCCCTGAAAGAAAGTACAGATGGACATTTTTTTAATTGCACTGTTCTCAATCTTTCCAAGCCCAGGTTGTCTCCCTCGTCATCATGCTGATGGAACAGGAGCTAATGACTGTCCTCTGACACCCCCACCCCACCCCTAGCTGCTGCAGGAACTGTCCAACTGCCAAGTATGTCCATGCTTGGGCACCCAGGCTAAAGGCAGGGGAGAAGGGCAGTGTCCGCCAAAAACTACCTCCTGGCACTGACCCAGTGAGTCAGCTGAGCCCCAGAACTGCCCAGCCACTGCCCAAACAATATCCCAGCACATCTGCAGCTTTCTTCATGTTGTCAGCAACAAAACCCAGCTCTAGCAGAAAGGCCGGATTCTCAATTTCTTCAGATTGATTTAAAAAATCGGCTCACTCTGTTGACAAAGGCCCTGTTGGAGCGTGGGCCAGTTGCCCCTGCCCAGGGTTTGTGTACCTCATTCCTTTCCAAAGCCATCTGTCTGGATTCAATTCTCTGATAATTCCATCAGCCTCCCCAAGCTTGGCGGCAGCCTCTTCAGAGCGTCTCTTACATTTCTCACAGATATTAACTCTTCCAGGGACAGTGTTCAGGCTTGGAAATTTTCTAAGAAAGGACCAGGCCCCTTTGAAGTAGCCTTATGAAAGCAGCCCCTCCTATATGCCTCTCTTGGCCAGAGTTTTGGAGTTCATTAAAATCATGGGCAAACCAACCCTAAACAGGGCTCTTCACCCCACCTTCCAGTTATGACACTCACCTGTGGTTCAGGGAGTCCAGGTATGGGAACCAGCAGCCCTGGGTCCTGACTCGGAGATAAACATAGAAAAGACACAATTATAGACTTAATGTCCTCATCTACAAAATGGGGTTGCTAATCCTAGCATCCCATCCCTCATAGAGTTATTGTTTTTAATCACTTTGCAAAAGTTATCTTGCTTTGAGAAGCAGAAGAAACATAGTCATACTGTTATTAGGATGGTCAATGACATTTTTAAATGATTCATTTTCAGTTGGGGGCCATTAGAATGATGAAGACCTCCTGGGTTTTTTTTAAGGTGAATTTGCTGGTCACTTAACTACACTTACAGTTTTTTTAATTGCAAAACAAAACAACGACATGATTAAAAGAGAAAGAATGCCCGCAAATTAAAAAATATATATATTCCCACCTAAACCCACTCCCAGGCTTTCTTTGCTTTGCTATGAGGACAGAGAAGCATGGAGAAGCAGCAGGACAAGCCCCGAGCCTTGAGCATGCAATTGCAACCATTCCTCACTGAAGCAGCACAGAAGCCTCCTGAGACTCATGCAGCTGAAATCTCTGTTAAAAACTGCTCCAAATGAACACAGATCATTTCCAGTCATAATTAATCAGGGCAATGTGAATTAAAACAGCTTTGAGGTAGCACTTCCCATTGATCAAAGTGGCAAAGATACTTTAAAAGTCTTGAAACTCAATGCTGGTGGTGTTAGAGAGAAACAGATCCAGTCATTCATCATTGGTGGCATCTTCCTGGAGAACCATCTGACATGAGGCAGACAAAGTTACTGAAAAAATGGTGATCTTTACCCATTGGTTCTGCTGCTGGGACTGTCCCCTAAAAGTATCTTTTTCTTCCTTCCTTCCTTTCGTCCCTCCTTCCTTCCCTCCCTCCTTCCTTTCCTCCCTCCTTCCTTCCCTCCTTCCTTCCTTTCCTCCCTCCTTCCTTCCTTTCTCTTTCCTTCTTTTACATAAGCTACCTTCTCAAAAATGTCCACAACAACATTATTTTTAATTACACTGGAAACAAGCTAAATATCTAACAAGGGAAAAATTAGACAATTTTAGTGCATAAACACAATGGCTTTAACATTGACAAGTACAGGGAACACAAGAAAATATGGAAATGTCTTTAAGAAATAATTCAGAGAGTAAAGCTGTCCAGAAGGATGGCATGCAGTACCCTCTAACTAAAACTAAGAGAGAGAGAAAAATGAATGGGATTGAATTTTCTAAGCAAGAAATCCCAATGGTGAGTCAGAGGGAATAAATAAAAAGTTCCCCCATGGGGGCGGGGAGGGGCAGGATTAATTGCATCTCTTTGAAGGAATGCACTTTCAAAAGCATTGTAATTGATCATATCGTGTCCAATATTTTTCATAAGAAATCGTAAAAGAGAGACTATTTTAATCAGGGGTGGGCTAGAGCCATTCTCAAGAGAAAGTCAATTGTTAAATGTTCATTTTCAGCATTTATACCTTGGAAATCAGCAAATGCTACAAATCAGTTCCTGATTTATTATTGTGTTTATTGTACTTCAGAAAACTATGGAGGAAAAAATTATAATAATGCTGATTGAAATATAAAGTGTGTCATGAACATATTTTTAGTTAGAGAGCTTGTTGTTAAACATGTGCAAGCCCATTGCTGTAAGGCCACCGAAAGTGTAAGGAAGTCTGTGTTGGTCACTGGTTATGAAAGGAATCTGGTTTGGGCAGTCCTGGGGGGCAGGGAACAGCCTTTTTGCTGATTCACTCATCAAACTTCCTTGCCAGACTGCTCAAACCAAACCAGTAGGAAGAAGCTATGCCCACCAGAGAGGGACTCAGAAAGAGTTGCTGGGACCCTGGGTTTCACGGCTCAGTTTGCTCTTAGGACGTTGGCCAAATTGAGCTCAGGGTCCTGGCGGTCACCACTGGAACAGGTCTATTTTGGAAGGGCCTTTCATAGTTGTGTTTTTAGGGTTATGAATGAATCACTGAAGTCGATCATTCCAGGCCCCTTAGGTTGTCGTAAAGGCAGACAGGAAGTTTTATCAGGTTGGACCTTAGAGGATTGCCCAGAGCATTCTGAATACCTTCTGTGTTGAAACAAAAACCCAGACACCAGGCAAAGAAAATGATGCACCCTGAACTCAGAATTTGTAACATGGGGAAGGAAGGCATTGAGGATCTGACCAGTGGGTCCGGGCTATGCTGAAGCAGGCAGGCAGGGCTGGTGGTCCCTTCTTTACACACCACCTATGCTTTTGTGCCCTGAGCTGGTCTTCCCTTTGAACACACCTTGACACCTCCCCTCTGGGTGTGCTTGCCTTCCAATTCAATCCTGGGAAGATGGCAGAAGCCCTGCCTCAGTGCCAGCCCAGCCTGATGCAGTAGCCTCACCATCTGCTGACTCCTTACTTAGAAGAGCCCCAGTAAAGTATTTCCTCTGCCCTGGAAAGGAGTGAACCTCTGTGCTACAGCCCTGAGACCCTAGTCAGAGACCGTGCTCTGGCAAAACACCTCTCTCTCTGCTCCAGGCTCTCCCCCAATGCCTCCACTCTATTTCATTTGAACAATGATACACATAGATTAGCAATGTGGTTGACAGATTTTATCAAAATTGGGCTCAAGAGACAAAGCAAATATTTAATACAGAAAGGTGAACAAGTTTTTAGGAATGAGACTTTCCCTGAGCCCTCATTTGGGAACCTGATGGAAGAAAGGGAAGAAGAATCACAGGCTGAAGTCCCAACCCATCTTGTCAGTGCAGGTTTGGTCCTGTGTCTTCCATAGGATTTAATCTGGCTATCTTGGGCTCTGGACTTCCACTGTCTGCCTTCTGTGGCTTCAATTATCCAGCTCCTGCCACCCACGGGGTTTGTTCTCCCCACAACCTCTCAGCTAGAGGGGGCAAGCTTGGCAGCCAATTACAGTCCCAAGGTCAGGACAAAGCTCCCAAGGCAGTTGAGGGATGTAAGGAACACTGAGAGGCTTCCATACAGCAGGGATTCATCTCTAGCACTCCACTCTCTTTGGCAATCCCCAGAAAGATGTGACCATACAATGCTACATAGTAACTCTTTTATTCTATTTGACACACCCACATAGGCCATCCAGGCTAAGCCAAGACCACTAGACACTAATATCAATGATAAAGATATAATAGATGTCAGTATCTAGAAAATAGAGAAAAGAAATCCTAAAATCACTGTGAGTTATGGCAGGTCAGAAATGATCATTCATCTGCATGTCTCGTCACCCCACTCCCCAATCCATTCTCTGTGTTGACTCAAAGCCAAAGAACCATAATCAGAACAGGAGGATCTCAAAGGGACGCTATCTCCATAAACCAATACTCGGGGAGCAGGAGGAGCCCTGGCCACACCTGATTTTCCCTGGGGCAGTAGTTCTGTCCTAACTAGAGTGCTGCACTCATTGGTCTGGTTACACAATCTTGGTGGATGACCTGAGGGAGCAGGATTGCCTATCTCATCCTATGTCCAGTAGGAGAGAAGCAAAGCATAAAAAAAGAGAATGCTATGGAAAAGCATGGGTGGGCAGACAAGATGCTCCTCTCCTCATCCTTGATGTACTCAGGTTATGGGCTGGCATGAAGCCCAATCGGATTCCCCCCCCCACCCCACCATGACTTGGAATAATGACCCCTTGATAACCATTCCAGAAATTGGCATTGGGTACAAGCTGAAACTCTAGTCATTCAGCACTGTGGAAGAGATAGCCTGATTCCCAAGCACAAACACAGCCCTAAAAGAAACAGCCTTAGACTTAAGGCAGTTCATGTCCTTGTCCAGGGTGCTGGCTGAGAGGCACTCTTCATAGGGGCTTTGCTCAAATGTACAAAGAGTTAGACATGGCCCCTGCAGTCTGAGAGCTGAGATCTTGGAGAATGATGATTCACATCATTAAGTGAAATCAATTAAAAATATTAACTACTTTCATTAAGTGCAAGCAGGGTGTAAGGAAGGAGTCACCCACAGACATATGCAGAAATAGTGCCCCAGAAGGGGAAGGGGGGCTCCCTTCTCATTGCCCTTCACTCCTCAGAGGCAGCCATGCAAAGAAGCAGTCTGTCCTACAAACACAGCTAGGACAGACGTTTACCTGAGGATGCCTTTAAATGGTGCCTGGCTGAGTGCTGCTGAAGCCTGAGTGCAGAGCTGCTCCCTCCTGGCCATTAGGGTGCTCTGTCTCTGTCAGAGAGGCCAGCTCCCAGGGATATGGAATTGCTCATCCAGCAACAAGTTGGAGGAGGGAAAAGACAAAGGACACACCACATAAATCACAGGTGTCTGCCTGATGGAAAGGTAATGATGCCTCAAGAATGACTTCACCTGGAAAACCTTCACCTCAAACAATGCAAGCTTTGCCATCACTACCACCCAGGAGTGTCCCAGGATGGCGTGAGACCTTAGAGGACCCCTCCCACGCTTTGTTGATGCCCAGAGCTGAGCCCTGTGAATGTGTGGGTGACTGTGTACATGTATTTGTGAGTGTGTATATGGTTGTGCACATGTATTTGTGTGTTTGTGAATGTGTGTGTATGATTGTGTACATGTGTTTGTGTTTGTGTATGTTTGTGAATGTGTGTAGGTGTATAGGAGTCTGGACTGGACAGAATCAACAGCCTCCACACCAGTTCAGAGTAACCATATCCCTTCCTCCACAATAAACTCCAGTGGCTCCCTACTTCCTCCAGGATCAAATACAAAATCCTCTGTTTGGCATTCAGAGCCCTTTGAGCCTGACCACTCCCTCCCTTTCCAGTCTTCTTATATTAACTGGTTCAGTGACCCTCTCACCTCAGTCCTCTCACCAGTCATCCATTCTGGGAATGATCTCCTTCTCTGTCTCCAAGATTATCCTACCTTCTACAAGGAGACTTTCCACATACACACTAATAGGAGTAGCCTTTCCTCTGGGATTAGCTTTAATTTGTCCTGACTCTATCTCATTTGAACATGGTGGTTTGCATGTTGTCCCACCTCTTCTCCACCATTAGCCTGTAAGTTCCTTAAGAGTGGGGTTTGTCTTTCACCTTTGTGCCACCTATAAATGACAGAGTAATTTACATTTGATTTTGGAGGTAATAGGGAGCCAGTGGAGTTTCCTGAGTAGGAAGGTGAGATGGTCAGACCTCTGCTTTAGAAAACTCCCTTTGGCAGCTGATGAGGAGGATGCATGGAGTGGGGGAGGTGGGGGAAAATATTGCCTCCCTTGGGAATCTAGAGATGCTGCTCTCCTGCCACCTGAGAGACAATGAGAGAAGCAGAGTCATATCAGCCTAATTCAGCTCATTTTATCCCTGTGGACATTAGTTTATCAAACTTTACTGACCTCAGGCTGTACTTCAGGTTATGAAAGCAAGAGCCAAATGGGCTGCAATGGGTTGGGAGGGAAGGGCAGCTTTAACAAGATAACTGCACCTGGCTGGTTACTGTCAAAGGGAAAGTGTGTTTACCATTCCCAGCCAACCATAACATCCAGAAAAGTGCATCCTGGCTTACACCACCCAGCCCTCTCACCAAAGTGCTTCAAGTGTCCAGAAAGTCTCAACCCATCCTAGAGATTTTCCAGATGACCAGGTTCAAGTGCCTAATGGCCTCCCTTAGTCAGAGTACAGGCAGTGAAGGAGCTTCCCAGGACAAGTAATAAATGCCATGTCTATTTGGTGGATCAGTTTCTACATTTCCCTTTTGCTCCCTTTGGGAACTCTAGTCAGATGCAGCTGGGTGAACCCAAATGCTCAGTGTGGAAGTTGGGGACAAAACATTTCTCTGAAAGTGCAATAAAAAGAAGTCTCAAATATTCTCAATAGGAGAAGGCTGGAAATATCCTCTTGGAGAAAAGAAGAATCAGAATCCAAACCTTTGGCAGGAGTGCAGAGTGAACATTGACATAGAAAGGAATGGGTTCCCCTCCCCTCCCCCCCACCCAGCTCAACCTGGTTGGGCCTGACCCTGCCTGGCCCAGCTCCAAGGGGTGACCAGAAGCCTCCAGGGGATGCCCAGGTGATACATAACTGCCTCTTAAAGTTGGGGAAAAGAAAACAACTTGTTGAGTAATAAAGATGCCTCCTAAATTCAAGCATCACCTAAATGATGATGGTGTCACTGGCTCTGTGAAAAGGGAAAGGAGAAATCTTTTGGGAGAATATTCAGATGAAAAAGAATATTTTTCCAATGGGGCCCATCTGGACCAAAATTTGGACCTCAGGATGACAAAACTGGACATGTACAGAAGCAGCTGGATAAAGTAATTGATGTCATGCAAGAGAATATTGCAAAAGTGATTGGAAGGAGAGACTAGAAGAGCCACAAGACAAATTGGAAAGCTCATCTGATAATGCAGCAGCTTTTAGCAACAGATCCAAACAGCATTGAAGACAAATGTGGTGGCATGGATGCAAAATGAAGGCCATCATGGCTCCAGTTGCTGTTGTCCTTTTGCTGGCGATTATCATTCCAATTGCCCTGAATTCGGTGACCAAAGATCTTCAACAAAACAGTTCTGGGACAATTTTAAAAAAGAAGATTGCTGCATAATTAGATGAAATATGTATATATGTATATGTATGACTTTCAGAAGTGTTTTTCTCAAGAAGTAAAAAGGCAAGTGTCCAGTTCAAATTGGAGAATAGATAATTTCCTGATTAGCCTCCTCCCCTTCACCAAAATATGCTCTCATTAATTTATTTTAAAACAGAAATATCTACTTTGCCATGTTATAGGAACCGAATTTGAAACTAGATACTTGCCAATACATTATTTGTATACAGAGTTAAATGTTGATGATGATATTTATAATTCAGCACAATTTGCTATTGCAAACTAGAGAGGTGGGGATTTATCGCATCAAGTTCAGGGATAGGGTGAGAGGTCAAGAGATGAAACATTACGTAAAAAGGGACAGCAACCATCTAGTTAATGATTACAAAATGTATAATTTTTCCCATGTAAAAAAATAGGTTTTGGAAATGGTTTCCATATATTTATGGAGATACTAATGTTTTCAATACTGTTACTTTCAACTGTGACTAAAGACGTTTCAGCAAACCTATTTTGCCTATATGTAGCAAAAAAAGAAAGAAAGGAATGGGTTGTGCTCTGGGAATGGCTCTTCCCATGCCAAGGAAGAAAGGCTACTTCTGCCTGCCAAGGACTTGTTTGGGGGCTGTCTCAGAACTTTGGCTATAAAGGTAAACACATTAGTGGTTTTATCCATTTCTTTATTTGTGCCCCTTACCCTTTCTTCCCTCCCCTACCTCTGGAGCAGTGTGGTGTGACAGAGAGCCAGCCTCGAAGGCAAGGAACGCTGAGCTCCTACGTCAGACACATGCCGTGTGATCTTGGATGAGTCACAACCTCTCAGGACTCTAAAAAGTACTGAGACTGCAAGTTACAGAGAAGGGGCTAACCTGCATTGGGAGAGATAATTTACTTACCTGGAAGTTTCCTGTATCAATGGAATCATAGATCCATTCCATTACCCTTCTCTCTCATTCCTCTATGAGAATATGTCATTTCTAGTAGGAAATAAAACTTTATATTCTTTGAAATCTTGGGCTTCAGCTGCAGTGAATTTATCTTACCTAGTTTTCCATCTGCCCTCTGTAGTGTGTTGGGAGGTCATCCCCTAAACTGATACAATCCCCTAAACTTGGTACAATTAAGCAGATGCCAATTAAGCCAGGAGCCCCATGGAATTTCTAACCCTAAGTCAAAGTAAGGCTTCTGAAACAGGTGCCATCCTGGGGGATCAGGAAGCTCAGGTCTTAAAAGTGCCCAAAGCTTTGTCCAATTATACACCAACAAATCTGACAATCTAAATAAAATGGATGAATATTTACAAAAATATAAATTGCCCAGATAAACAGAACAGGAAATAAAATACTTAAATAACCCAATCTTAGAAAAAGAAATTGAACAAGCCATCAATGAACTCCCTAAGAAAAAATCCCCAGGGCCAGATAGATTCACAAGTGAATTCTACCAAACATTTAAAGAACAATTAATCCTAACACTATATAAACTATTTCAGAAAATAGGCAAAGAAGGAGTTCTTCCAAATTCACTTTATAACACAAACATGGTGCTGATATCTAAACCAGGAAGAACAAGAACAGAGAAAACTATAGACCAATTTCCCTAATGAATATTGATGCAAAAATTTAAACGAATACCAGCAAGGAGACTACAGCAATATATCATAGAGATCCTACACTATGGCCAGGTGGGATTTATACCAGGAATGCAGGGCTGGTATAACATTAGGAAAACTATCACCGTAATTGACCATATCAATAATAAAACCAACAGAAATCCTGCAGCAAGAAACAGAAAGAGAAATTCCATTTAAAATAATGATGGACAACTTAAAATATTTGGGAGTATATCTGCCAAGATAAACCCAGGAACCATATGAACACAATTATAAAACACTTTTCACATAAATAAAGTTATATCTAAATAATTAGAAAAATATTAATTGCTCATGGGTAGGCTGGGCCAATGTAAAGGACATTTCTACCTAAATTAATCTACTTATTCAGTGTCATACCAATCAAACTACCAAAAATATTTTATATAGCTAGAAAAACTAATAACAAAATTCATCTGGAAGAACAAAAGGTCAAGGATATCAAGGGAATCAATGAAAACAAATGTAAAGGAAGGTGGTCTAGTTATGCCAGATCTCAAACTATATTATAAAGTGGTAATTATTAAAGCAATCTGATGTTGACTAAGAAATAGGGCAGTGGATCAGTGCAATAGACTAGACAGCACACCCATGGCTGAGGGAGGCTAGGTGCCCAGGAAAACTCCCTAAAGCCATCCTCTCTGAGCAGCACAGTAATGTCACCAGAGGACACCAGTCCCTGCAGAGAGCGGGGCAGGGGCTTCCCCTCTGTGAGAGCTTCCTATATGTCTGCCTCCTGCATGTGCCTCCTCCCCAGTACTAATGTTCTTTGTGTGTCTGCCTCTCTACCAGAGTTCCATACCTAGATCTACTTCCCTATCAATGGCATAGGTATTTGGGATTACTGTGCTCAGGCTTAGAGAGAATGTTTTGTTGCTACTTTTTCTTACTATGCTATTTCATTCAATGCCTTCTCTCTGAACTAATTCTATCCTCTGTCTGATTAGAAAGAAAAGATACATCAGTGGACCCCATGAGCTTTGGAAAGGATACGGATCCACACAGTATTTGTATATGATATGCTTTATATGGAGAAGCAACAGTGAGGCTCGGGCCATGTACCCGATGTTTTATGTACTTTTCTCCCATGCAACCCCCATCTCCAAATGGTGAAGTCCTTGCATTCCTTTCAAGCATAGTTCAGATGTCACCTCTTCCATGAAGTCTTCCCTCAATCTCCCCAGCTGAAAAGGATCTCCACCTCCTCAAATTTCTTAAAGCACTTTGCCGAAGCCCTTCTTCATACTCGTCTTCCTCTCTTTGTATCAGAGGTCTTTGCCTGTTTCTCCCTAAAACCATTAGAACCACAGGATTTTAAGCTGGAAGGGGCCACCTGGTGCAAACCTCTCGTTTTGTAGATGAACACACTCATGCTCAGTAGCTACTGAGAAAATTTACATAGCAAGTGTCCCCCCTTCAGAGTTGGCGTGGACCACAAAGGAGATGGTGGCTGTTCTCTGCTGAGCACACCAGCAGGGCAGCAGCGTAAGGTATTCAAGTAGCTGCAGAATAACGATGACAGATGGGAGCCTCCTTCCCTTTGGCTTTTTTAGTCAGCAGCTTTTGATCTGAGATAGGAGGGGAAAACTTTGGATTACAAGGAGTATTTTTCACAAACTTTCTGCAAAGTAGCTTAAGATAGAAAACTTGTCATCTTAACTGCAGCATTTGCTGGAACACATCTCTTCATCTTCTTTTAATTACAGAACTGCGCTAGAGACACCAAGCCATTTACTGAGGCAGAGACCATGCAAGAGTGGTTTGTCATGAAAACTTGGAAAACAAGTCAAAGAAAGAGCTCTTCCCTTGCGAAGTGAAGCCCCTTAGCCATTTTCTTGGCTCCCCCTCAGCTGGTAAGAGGCTGGAGCAGGAGAAGCCTAGCACAGACTGAAAGATCAGGGCACATCCTTGTCTTTGGTGTTCACCATCTTGGGCAACTCAAGGGAACAGTCAGGGTGTGCCTTTTAGGGCCTTAGAATGGTGTTCTGTCCTCTCTTCTTACTCCAAGAGAGTAGAAGACACAGACCTTGCTCATGATGCCCTCCCCCTGAGAAAATGAAATATGTGGACTCTTGATAGAAATTCCTAGTTTAGTGCAGACCTATCACAAATTGCCCTTTCTCCCTCTCCTAGGCTTTTGCACTGGCTGCCCCATGCCTGGAATTCCCTCCCTCTTCATTCCCATCTCCTGACTTCCCTGGCTTCAGCTGAAATCCCACCTTCTCCAGGAAGCCTTTCCTAAATGCCCCCAATTCTAGAATCTTCCCTCTGGTGATTACTTCCTTTTCATCAGGTTCACCTTGTACTTGTCTGTACATAATCATTTGCATGTCATCTCCCCATTAGCTGTAAGCTTCTCCAGGGCAGGAAGTATCTCATGCCTCTTTTTGTATCTCCAATCCACCGACTGTTACCGTGGGAACCATGGGCTCTTTTACAACAGTTCTCAATATAAACATAAACACTTCAGAAAGGAGACGGGCAGTACTTACCTCCTTATGGCCCAGTTGGACTTCCATGTGCATGAAGTGGTACCATGTAGAGAGAGAGCTTGTCTTCAGTTCCTTTCATCCCTGAGAGTCTGTGATCTTGAGGCCAGGCAGAATCCTCTCTTCCAAATAAAGAGAGAGAAAAAATCAGAACAAATCAGAAGAGAATCCTGGTCAGTCATCTGCTCATCAGAAGAATATTCTGACATGCTCACAATCCCTGTTGTAACAGCTAAGTCAACAGAACCAGGGACTAAACTCCCGCCCCTGCCATAACTCTGGGGCTGTTTGTGTCTGTGACACAATCATCTTGGGACCCAGGATTGAGTCCTGCACTGCCCACCCATGAGCCAGCTGTGGGAACAGCTAAGACTGATCATGTCATGGTCCAGCCCACTTCTGGATCTAAAGCACTGCCTTTGCCCCAGCACGCTAAGCCTTCCTCCTCAGGAGGACTTCTACTTTTGAGGTTTCCTCACTTTGAAATTGCCTTCTGTTTGTGTCCTGACTCTCCTGTCTCTAGCTTCTCTGTTCAGCTCTGGCCACCCACAGGCTAGAGGCCAGTTCCAGTCCATTTGACACCATCATGGCCATAGAAAATCTGAACCCTGATGCTCCCTGCTGCTTCATCCCCTGGAAGAGGAAGAAAACCAGACAGACAGACACAGCCAGAGAAAGCCAAAGGCCTCTGCTCTCTCATCTGCAGTGCAGAAAAGAGAATGAGCAAAGGTGACTTCAGAGACCTGTGCCTTCGAGGCCAACTCTTGTTAAATCCTGTGGCTATAGTTCTGGGTTGTTTGGATGGGTTGGCTGGAGGTGATAACAAGCCTTTTCCCCTCAGTTCTCTACACCCCTCTCCCATTCCCCCCAATCCCCTTGTCCAATAACTGAGTCATTCCAAATCAAGGGTGTCTTGTCCAAATGCCTGCTGCCTCATAAACTGAGTCAAAATGACTTGTTTTGTACCACTTTATTCTGGATAGAGCTAACCCAAGTAAGGGCAGCTAGGTGGTGCAGGAGATAGAGTGCTGGGCCTGGAGGCAGGAAGACTCATCTTCCTGACTTCAAATATGGCCTCAGACACTTGCTAGCTGTGTGACTCTGGGCAAGTACTTAACCCTGTTTGCCTCAGTTTCCTCATCTGTAAAATGAACTGGAGAAGGAAATGACAAACCACTCCAATATCTTTGCCAAGAAAACCCCAAATGGGGTCACAAAAAGTTAAACGTCACTGCAATGACTGAACAACAGCCCGAGTAATGAATGCTATTAGATATTCACCACTCCACCCTTCCACCAACTCCACCACTGCAAATAGTCAGAAGGTAAATTAGTGTAAGCTGCTAATTACACCTTTACTAGCAATGGCTGAGCAGTCAGGGTCCCAGCAAACCCAGATCCTGGAACACATCAGACACCACTTGTCAAAAATACATCATTTATAGTAACTATCTTATTCACTAGAGAATGAGCCTGGTCAGACTCAGCCCGTGATGCCCAAAGAGTGCTGCCAAGTGGAAGGGTGGCCCCTTGTTCGAGCCTTCATGGCTCCATCATCTATCTGGGCTTGTAAAGAAATGGGGCAGATTGGGGAGGGGTGATAGTCTTCTGGCAAAGACACCAAACTCTGCTCCTGGCCGTTGGTGAACAGACTTTTGATGGTGCTACTTGGGCTTTCAGAAATCCCCTGGACATAAGGATAGTCGCATGGCCACAGAAAGCATCGTCTCTGATGGTGTGGTCATATATGTAAATTGTCCAAATGGTCTACAAGCAGATGCTCAGGTCACTCCTGGTTATAAGTAGGATGTCTCTGGTGCAATTCACCTCCTGACTAGGACAGAGCATTGCAGACAGTTAACCCTCAGCATGTACCTGTTGGAGAGAGATTGCAATGAATGAATTTGGGTAAACTTGTTTTCTTTTACAACCAAAGGTGTCTGGAGACATTCCTAGATTAGTAATGTGCACACAGAGAGAGAGACAGAGAGGAGACAGAAAGATTCCAGGGGCATTTTGTCAAAGCTTCTGCATTAAAGTCACCACCTACACTGAGCACATCCCAGCCACCGTAACAGGTGAAATATAAATAGATGCATTTTCAGAAATAGACAAATTCATGCCTGTCTTCTGTGGAAGGAAATGGTTTGAGTGCCTAGAGAACCATGTCCTCAGAGGGTGTCAGAAGAGTCTGCCATAGACCCCAGAGAAACACAGCAGGATGGGGAACATGACACGTGATGAGAACAATCTAAAGTCAGTCCCCAGACCTTCATGACAATGGGTTATGCAAGTTCCATCTCCTGTTCTCTCGCCTCAGTATATTCATTTTCATGAAGATGGTTTTTCATTGAATGACTTGCTTTCCTCCTCGCGATCTTTGACATGGGGGGAGGTGCCAGAATCTTGATAACTTCATTATTTAGACATTTTGATCTTCTCTGTACTTGGACTAGACTTGCCATCTCCTCGCTAGCCCCTGAAACTTGAGCCGGGAACAAGAATCGTTGAATCAGGTTCGAGAAACATGGGGAGGTCCCAACGCCAGTGAGTGTTCCTGACACACGTGAAGATGAGCCCGGGAAGAATCATGAGGAGCCACTGGCCAGGGCTCGGGGGCAGAGTCCAGAGGCTTCTTCAGGAGCAGGAGGTCTCCAGTTCAATGACGGGGTCACAGCATTACTTTGTCCTGAATGTTTCCGCTAACGCTATCAATAAATTCAGCTGCTTTAAAGTAGTAATACTAACAGTTAACATTTACGTAGCATTTTAAAGTTTGTGAAGTGCTTTGCAAAAATTCCATTTGATCTTCACAACAACCCTTGTGAGGCAGATGCATTATTATACGCACTTTATAGATAGGAAAACTAAGCAGGGAGTGGTTAAACAGTGACTTGATTGGGGGTCCCACAGCTTCCATCTGAGGCAGGATTCAAATTCATGTCTTCTCACCCAAAAACAGCCTATCCATGATCTCACTACCTGAATGATGCTTATCTGGGTAATTCACATGTGTCTCCTAAAAGCCAAAGAGAAGCTACCTTTTTCACTCCCCTCTGACTCTCCTGTGCCAGATTCTTCCTCTGAGGTGACTGACTCAAGCAGCAGAGCCAGAATAGTCCCCAGTCCCTCCCAAACCCCGTATGTGGTTATTAATCAGAAGGGCTCTCATGAGTGGGTTCTCTCCCATGACAAGATTAAAGCATGGCTCTAGGGACAGTAAGACAAAGGGACTCCATCTGTCTGCTATAATCTCTGACAATCATGTCCTGCCCAGAAGCAATAGAATCACATTCCCAAGTCCTGGAATTCCATGATATGGCCAGGGATTCGTCGGTTCTTAGGAGCTAATTCCTTAAATTACCCTGCCTCTTGTTGGGGGTTAGAACATCATAGCACTCCATCGATTTAAGGTGAGAAGGACTTCTGTGGTCTTCAAGTCCATCCTTCTCACTTTGAGCATGGTAGATTGTCCCAGAATCATAGAACATGAGAACTGGAAGGAACACCAAAGATCTTCTTGCCCAACGTAACCTTAAAAGGAATTCCCTCCTAGCTCACCAGAGAGCAGCCACCCCTCCAGCCTCTGTTTGGCCTTAGCTTTAAATCCCATCTTGTAGGTTCCACTGAAGTCCCTCCCAACCCTGAGCTTCCCAGTCTCTGTGAGGGTGGCACTGCTCCCTTGGGACCCCAAAACTTTATACCCTATGAGGAGATGTCAACGGTACTCATGGATATGAGTCAGAGAAGAGGAGTGAGACTCGACCCAATGGACACCCAAGAAATCTCTGCTAGAGGTGACCCAATGATAAAGGAGGTGAAAGGTGGCTCTTCAAGTATCCCAACAAGGAGAAATGTCCCAACGAAAGGAAATGATCACAGATGTTATTTCCCTAAAAAACTTCAAGCAAGAAGACCCGTGTGTGCCCTGCCCATCTCAGCACGGACGGCCACCTGGCTTGTCCACCTCTCGCTCAGCCCATGGTCCAGTGAACACTGAAAATGGATTAACTCACAAGAGCCATAGGAACAAACTTTCATGGTGGCAATGATGTCCAGCCCAACCAAAGAGCATGGTCGGTCAACTACCTGGACTGGGACTGTGTCTATAATAGGAAACAGAAGGAGAAAATTACATTACAACCCATTCATCCTAGAAAATCGACATACATAGTTCAGGTCAAGGAAACTCTCTTCTTTCTCGGTGGGAGGCGTAGAGCTGGAGTCATCCCAACTCACCTCCTCTCTCCAGATTGTTTTGCTGCTGTCGAGGGGTGCACCTGACTTGGAAAGCTTGGCTACTGCATATTGTGTTAGCAGGGAAACTGGGCCCAGCATCTGGGAGGACGCTGTTGATGAAAGCCTCTAGTGTCTGCACGTGTCTTTTCAATGACACATCCCACATTCTAGCTGTATAAACTTGCTCCCTCTTTCCCTGGTAAATTGGGGGGAACTGAATGCTCGGTTCTGGAGAGGCACTTGGCCCTCTCCCTCCTGAATGCCCTGCTCAGGGCCAGAAACAAAGAGCTGGCCCTGGCACTAGACGGCACGGAAGAAGAAGCCAGCCTCTGGGTGGGGTAGAGGTGGGCACAGAAGCAGCTGGATGCCCCCCAGAGCCCTTATTCCTGAATCTTCCTTTGTATTTTACAAAAAAAAAATCCCAGCGAAATTCTGCTCATCCAGAAAGTCCAGCCTGCGCTCGAAGAAAATCTGAAGAAAACCTTCATGACCCCAAGAGAACCCTTCAGCCTGAGCTGAAGAGGGGAGAGCGGAGAGAAGCGGGCAAGCTACCCAAAGTGTGAAAGACACTGTGGAGCCAGAGCGACTGCAGAAAGTGGGAAACATTGCTAGAACCTCAGACACAAACAAGCCAAGGCTCTCCCAGGGGCTGGAGCTCGTCCTCTACACCCATTGCCATCCATTCCTTGTCTACTCTATGGCCGTTCACTCAGCCCTGCCCCAACCTGATCTCACTCCCAGGACAACTGGTCAAAATTCTATGCCCACATTCTCTACAGAATCGTGAGACTCTTCTCTGTCCTTATTCCACACGGATATTATTCCCTGGGAGGGGAACGTGCATTTTCTGCACCTGTTTCTGGACGTTTATGAACAGAGACAGCTTAGAATAGTGGGAAGGACACTGGAACTGGAGTAGTCTGGAGACCCGAGTTTGAATCCAACCTCAGGCACTCACCATCTGGGAAGGTCACTTAACCTGCTCTCTCTGCTTCAACATTCTCATCTATTACACTGATAGAGATAAAAACTGGACCTGAGATTTCACTGGCTTTCAGAACTCCCAGTGAGGAAACCCTCTGGCAATGCTGGTTGGCAGCTGTCTTCCAGACCAACTGCCCCAAACTAGGGGTCAAGTGACTTTGCTCAACGACTCAGCCATCATGCTTCAGAGGAGGGCTTTACAACCATGTCTTCTTGGTCTAGTCACCACCAGTCTCTCCATCCATTGTAAAAGAAGCATAACACATCCACGGCATAGGCAGCTGCCCACTGAGAGCATTGCAGAGACCCCTAAATGAGATCCACAAGCACCAAAACTGGCCACAGATCAGCTAGATGAAGGCTCCCAGAGGAATGAACAACAACAGAGGAAGTCCTGCCCCGGGGTCTTGGAGAGTCAGCCTCAAAGCCAAGAAGACTTGGGGGAGCCTCCTGCCTCACAGGGCTGGCTGATGCCAGGAACGGGGGCTGGTAACGTGGGCTCCCTGTCTCTCACCCAGCTCCCAGGTCAACAGGTCAGCCTATTATTAACCAATAGAATGACTATCTACCCCGATCAATGTGAGGTCAGTTGAGCTCCCAGAGAAATATTCAAATCCTTGTTTATCAAAATAAGAGTGAATTCAATCAGAGACCTACTCAGGACCCTAGACCTCCAAGGAGCTTGGAACATCCAACCATAACTCACCAGAAGCAGAGACGACACAGACACACAAGGGACACATGAGGGACCAAGGTTTAAGGAAGGGAGAAGAGGAGCACACAGGGGCAGAAGGTCGGGGCAGAGGATGAGGCTGCCAAACACCTTGGGAACCATAGGACTGAGCAGCAAAGATCTTTCCCAGGATGCTATTGGACTATTCTTGCTTAAGGGCATTGAAACTCCTGGTGAGGTAGAGAGAAACAGAGAGACGGAGCCCCCAGCATGCAGCAAGTGTGAGAGTGCCTAGAGGAAGGGGGGTTCCTCTGAGATAAATAAGGGCATAGACCATGAGGTCCTCAACTACCCCCCGCATACCACCTATGTATTCCTGAAAGCAGCTCCCGCAGAGGGATCCAGGAGCCTTCCTGCTGTCCTCCAAGCTGAAGCAAAAGCCTGCCCCTACTCCTTCAGAAATAGGTGCATATATGTGTACATACTCACACACACTTACACACACACACTCACACACATGCACACACACTCTCATATGCCTACACACACATACACATTCACATACATGCACATACACACATATGCACATACATACACACATGCACACACACACACATGTGCACACACACACACACACGCATGCACGCACACACAAAACTAGGTAGCAGCTTGAGGACTGGACTTAGGAAGAACCAGAGCTCAAATTCCGCCTTTGACACTTACCTAGTACTGTGACCTTGGCCAAGTCGCTTCACCTGTCTCAGCCTCAGTTTCCCCACCTGTTAAATGGGGATAATAGTATCTCTAGAACCTTCCTCGTAGGATTGTTCTGGGGCTTAAAAAAGATAATATGTAATATGCACGCTGGGAAAGCACAGGTTCTTTTGATCTGCTTAACCCAGGAAAGCAAGGTGAAGGGGTTGACAAGCTTATTTTAATCCAGCATACAGACAGCATTCAGTTAGTTCAGGGGAAAAAGCCAGCACCCTAAACTTCAGAGTATTCATTCAGTTCAGGGGAAAAATCCAGCACCCTGAACTTCAGAACAAAATACAGACAAATTACAAATATCAACAGACAGACCCAATACAATTCATAGTTACTAACATCTAGGTTCAGCCTGGGAGCTTGGAACAAGGGCTGGCCCAGAGTCATGCTCGCCACCACTGCTGCTCCAACAGAAAAAAAGAAAAGGATCTCCAAGCTGTCTTCTCTCCTCTTATAGAGCTTTTGACATCATCAAGCGTCATCTGAATGACCAGAGTTGGCCCCTCCCCCCAGGACCCTGGGAAGTTCACATCCACATAGATTAGGTCAACACCCAATAGGGCATGGCTCTGGAGTTAACACCTCCCCTTAGCCAGCCCCAAGAATCATCACAAAGAGGCGGACTTAAACCCACATGGTCTAAAAGCCTCTGCTGTCCCAGACATGTAAACTAGGCCCTCTCTGGAGTTAGCCCTACCTTGGGCCCCACCTTAGTTGCCAATCCGCACCCACATAGGTTCCGCACCTAATAGGGCTCTGGGCCTGGGGCCCAGCACCCAGCAAGGCTCAATGAAATACACCGAATCACTCAAAGAAAACAAAGGCCATTTTGCTTACAAAAGTCCTCCTGGAGAAGGCCAAGGTTCAATTGGGAAGCCATGGAAGCACAAGACCAGACCAGAACAATGGCTTCAGAAGATCTCCAAAATTCCAGGGGCTAAGACAGAAGGCAGCAGCTGGTACAGGGACTTATGGAGACACAAGCAGAGGATGTTCCTACCAGATCGAGAAGTGGCAGAGAGCTGACTGGCCATCTGACAGTGTTTATCAGGGTAGTGGGCCTTCCCCTTCCCCACAGCAATTCCTCCATACCTCCATGCCAGGAAGGTGGCCCAGAGTTCTCAGGAGTTGTCCAGCATCCAGAAATATTGGGGACCATAAAAGCCAAAGCCCAGGCTCCCTTCCTAAATGTCTCCCAAACAGTGTTTGGGACCCAGACCTGCATCCTCTTCATTCTCTTCTCTAAGATAAATTAACTTGAGGAATTGTCTAAGTTAGAAATCTGCCAAGTGAAGTCACCTGAAAGACAGCCAGCGACATCACTGAGATGGAGGTTTTCCTTCTACAGTGATGACATTTCAAAATGTATACACATCTTACCTTTTGTTAATGTGTATCTTTGGAGGCTGAGTACCCTGTCTGGCCAGAGCTTGTAGTCTTAATTAGATCTGCTCCATCCCACCTCCCCAGTTCCCTGGCTTTCCTTCCTGGGTCCTCATTCTTCAGAAATGAACATGGGCAAAGCTGGCCTCTTTCCTTTGAGATCACATCCGTCTCGCTTTCTTTCTTGACTCTCTTTTGAGCTTCCAGACGTAATAAGGGTAGGGCTGTGATTAATTAAAATATTTTATTTGAAATCTATGAATATTCATTCCACTAAATGGGCCTCGGATTCATTCTGTAATTAAAATCTTTGACCAGTTCCAAGGTGGTGGTGTGACCTGGGCTACCCGCAAACACAAACATAACTGATTCACAAACCCAGCTGAAGTCAGGCACCTGTTCCTCTTCCACATCCCCGAAGTGGCCTGTGTTCAGCTGCCTAGCACCTGGCTTCTGGTCACACACCTTTCATCTGGCGCCCATCCTCCTCACCCACTTGGCCTGAAGCCCTGCTCACATGCTCCAGCCCCTGAGTAAAATGTTTCCTAAAGCCATAACTTCAATCTCATGCTGCCTTCTCTTGACCCTCCAATTAAAACATGGGAGACCATGGGCCCTTCTCAAAGCTCAGAGCCTGGGGGATGAAGCAGGGTGGGACATCTCTAAGGCAGACTGCCATGGTCTTTCAGGCTGCTGACCCATTCTTAAGGACCAGGAAGAAACACAAAAGGGAGGCAGGAAAGAGTTCTGCACACCGAGCCTGCCCAGAACATCCTTTCTCCCTGACTGTCCCATCACAAGGCAGAGCTGCCAAAGGCAGCACTTTCCCAATCCCCACTGAGGTCTAAGATGTTCAGGTGCCTGAAGAGACCCAGGGCAAGTGAGCAATCTGCTTTCCTTGGGGCAGCTGAGCTCAGCTCTTCAGGAAGGGCCAGTCATTTGAGAAGGATTCCATTCAGTTAGTCAATTAACATTTATTAAGGGTACTTAATAAATTTAAAGTTACTTTAAAAAGCAAGCACCCTTAGTAAATGTCAATTAGTTAATTGAATGCCATCCCTCTGTACACAAAATCAGAACAGAAACTAGGGTGAGGGGAATGGGGCGCTGGTCCAAGATGTTCACATCCAGGTAGGCCTTCTTCCTGTGCTTTCTTGTGAATCAGTGTCCCCAATGGCTTGTCCCGCATGGTATGACCCTGCTCACATATCAGACCCCCATGTCCAGGGGCCCACATCCCTCTCAGTCCTTTGAGACAGATGATGCCCTTCCAAACAGATTGCATCCATGGCGAGACCGTCCTTCCCAACCCCAGCTATTATTGTGACCAGTGAAAGAATTCCTATTGACAGCTCTGCAAAACATAGTATTTTCCAAGAGAGCATAAGAGCTGATAATAGAGTGAAGTATTTCTTTGAACCTCCCTTAGCATTAATTTCCATCACAGAAATGGAGGCTGAATAAGAGGGAGGCTGGGAGGGGCAATCAGCATCAATGAGAGAAAGAAGAGACAGAGATGAGAAGGGGAAGAAGCAGGAGGTTCTCAAATGTAATTTATGTAGGTTTGGCCCTTGGATATTTATCCAGTGAATCAATGAATGAATTATAGCATTGCCAATTATAGAGTTGGTTGGTTGGTTGTTCTTCATTCTCAAGGAAGACAGAAATGACATCTTTAGGTTGGGATCAAAGGGCAGCGTGTGCAACTGTGGCTTATCGGACCAATATGAGCTGGGAAGGCTTGGCACAAACAGTCCATGTGAACATTTGGAGTGGAGATGGCCCTAAATTTGTGCATCTGATGTTTCTTTTGAACTGCTGTGATTCTGTTTGACTCAGAGGACACAGAGCCTTCTTGGATGTGGACATGCCATGCTGGGAAGTCCTGCACCAGTGTCTCCCATGTCACTCAATCTTCTCATTTTACAACTAAGGCTCCCAGGGGAGAGGTGAGGTTCACCTCCATCTCCTGACATGTAGAATATTAACAAGTTCCCCTGGCTGTAGGTAGGAGAATCAGGACTAGAATCCCCTGTGGACTCCCAGTGGTCTTTCCATCATCCCACCCCTCTGTGCAAATATCTCCTTAGATAAACAGCAAATCCAAATTCCATGGGTAAATATCAAAGCCTCCCAGAACACAAGGATCGATGTATTTGGCAAGTACTAGACCAGCTCTGGGAAGAGAAGTCTTTGATTAGTATAGTTATCTGGGGGCCATCTCCAGTCATCCTGATCTATATCTTGCCACTAGACCCCGATGGCTCTGGAGGAGACAATGAGGCTGGTGACATTGCACAGCAGTTATTTTCAAGAACAAAGGACAAATAATGATCTGTGAGTAGTAGTATCTGCTCCACTGGGGACCCAACTGGCCAGTTCTTAACACAGCCCCTTCCTCCCTCCCTCCCTTTCTTCTTTCCTTCCCTCCCTCCTCTCCCTCTGTCTGCATAGGGAATCATACCCTTACCTGAGGATGCTCTGCCCAAAGGAATATAAATTTTGATCACTGAAAGCTCACAAGATATCTTGGGTTCATGGGCTAGATTTCTTAAGAACCATGCCTTAAACCCAAATTACTCTGGCTTTCATTGATTGGCCAACAATGGGTCCCAGCCCAAGCCTCACTAGGAAATTGTTTGGGCTCTGATGGCTCAGAGTGAGTGTAAATAGCAATTGTTTCTGTTTTGCCCAGAAACCCTGAAGGTCTTCACCTCTCAGACTGATTTGGCTTTTTTGTTTTTTGGACTATGTAAAAGAAGCCATTCTCTGCCTCATTTCTTACCTAGCCTTAGTCACTGAATGGGAATTGGCTCAATCAAATTGAGACCTGGGAAAGATCTTAGCTTAAAAGGCCAAGGTCTCCCACTGCATCCAGGGCCATCTCCAGTCGTTCTGGTCTCTATCTGGACACTGGACCCAGCTGGCTGCAGAAGAGAGAGTGAGGCTGGTGACTTTGCACAGCCTTCTCTCACTTAAATCCAATTCACCTGTATGTCACAGCATCACCTTCCTGATGTCATGGTCCTCTTTGAAAATGAAGGACAAACAACCGACAAGTGTAGTTATCCACCAGATGTCACTCTTTGTTTAAATAAATAGGCGTTATCCAGCTTGAGATCTCACCTGAGGAGAGGCTGGAATGTTGGAGCTGGAAAATTTCTGAGAGGTTGTTTCATCCAACCCCTCAACTTACAGAGGAGGAAATTAAAGCCCAGACTTGCCCAAGGTCACACAGCCAGCCAGCCAGTGTGTGGCAGAGAGGAGACGAGAAGCATCGGCGTCCTAATTCCCAGGCCATTCCTTCCACTGCTCCATCCTCATGTTTAAAAATGAAGCAGGGAAGTGATGCTCTGGTTTTTCCTTGGGGAGGGGGCGATGATGCTGTGCTTGGGAGAAAACTCCCTCCCTCAGAGCCATTATCTGCCTGGGCTAGGTGCTGGTCCTCTGCATTGTCTCTTGTCGCCATGGAAACAGAGATCAATGAGATCATCACTTTGCTAAGAGGGGAGTCAGAGGCTAAAGAAATTCCTCTTCAAAGGGCTCAATTAAAAAGTCTGCTTTCCAGGCTGCTGCACAGCCTAGGAATCCCTGGGAGGCACTTCATATTTCTGAAAGATAAAATTGACCTTTCCATTATCCAGGTGTGCTGAGCATCACTCTGGTTAAATATTTAGTGGGGTTTCCATTTTTAGGGAAGTACAAAGTAAGATGGCCCTACTGTGATGCTGCATCAAGGTGTCAAGGGAACCTTAGGGTCTCTAGGGCTCTGTAGTGGGCCCGAGCTCTGCCAGGGACCAGCAAGCTAGGAATACAAGAGGCTGTGTCTATTTTCTGAGTATCCCTTTAGCTAAGGGCAGAGAGGCTCTGTGCCAGCAAGTTGGAGGGTCTGGGATGACTTTGGTTAAGGCAATGCATGAAAAGAAGCAAAATGCAACAGGCCTGAGTGGTCCGCTTCTACTTCCACAAAAACAGAAGTGAAAAGGGGCTGAGTGGGGGAAGGCATGGTAGGATGGGGGGCACAGCTCATAATCACCCAGTTTTTAGACCAGCTCAAATATTGAGTCAGCTGTTAGTCCCCTTAATGTGAAATCCTGTCCTAGGGGCAGAGCCAAGATTAGAGAGAACCCAGTTAAACTCTCTCAATATCCCTCTCCAAATAAATTTAAAACAACACCTCAAATCAAATTTTGGAGTTGCAAAGCCAACATAAGGTCAGGGTGAGGCATTTTTCTGGCCTTAGAAAACTTAGGAGGTCAGCAGTAATTTGTAGAACAGGGTAGAAGCCAGTCTGGAGCCCACACACGCAGGAGCCAGCCACAGGAGCAGCTTCAGGAGCTCTCAGCCCAGGAACGGTAAGGGGGTCAGACAACTGGTCACAAAGAGATTACAGGAGACCTTTGCTGGCACTGGGTGCAGCTGACAGAGATTGGCAACTCTACTGCCCATAAGCAGTTGTGGGTCACAGCTCTAAGGTGTCAAAAAGCGCTGGAGGCTAGTCACAAGGGAGCAGGGGCTCTGGTCACAGTTCCAAGGCAGAGACCATGCTAGTGCTTATAGCTGCAGGGCACCAGGTGCCCTTCCTGGGTAAAGATCAGAGTGCAGACCAAGAGAGCAATGACTATACCTCTCCCAGGACCATACCACCTTGTCAGTGTCAGGACCCCCATGCCAAGACCACCCCTCTTTTTTACTCCTCTACTTTTACTATTAGGAGACAATCTGTTTTCCAGAGCTAAGACACAGCAAGGGAGCTATGCCCTGAGCTTGGCAACATGATAATCCTTTGTGCTCACCCTCTGGATGATCTCAGCCCCAGCAAAATCCCAGAATTGTTTCACATCAGCATCAGGTAGTCTCTAAGCTTGGACAAGCCCCTGCTGTATCCATGTTCCAGTCATGAAGTCTTGCTATGAATCAGACTTGTCTTATTGTTTCTGTTACCCCTCATTGTCAGGGCTACAGCTCACTGTGTAGCCATTGGACTAAGTATTGAGATTTGCCTACACCAAAGCAGGTCTCCTACTAGGGGGAGCCCCAGTACACCTGTGTCTAGTTTCCCTCCTCCAACAGAAAAAAAAAACATTTTGCTGATGACCACTGTTATCTCTTTGGTTTTATTTTGTTTAATTTCATTTTATTTTAAAAGTTAATTAATTGTGGTTATGATAACCTGTGTGAGCTCTCTGGGTTTTTCAGAGTTAACAGCAGTTGCAGAGCCACTGTGGCTCCTTGGTCATTTGGTCAGGGTTGACAGAAGCAACAAAAACTTGCAGATCCCCAGAACTAGATCTGAAAACAGCAGCACAAAAAAGCTTGGGACAGTACCCCACCTGCTCAAAGGTGAGCCCAATTTCAACTGAAAGTTCAAAGTAAAGAAATGGGCTGTGAAAAAGAGCAAATAATAAAAAAGAACTTAACCATAAAAAGATACTATAATGGCAGGGAAGACCAAATCATGAACTAAGAAGAAAACAGCTACCCAAAAAAAAAAAAACCTCAAAGAAAAAAATGCTAATTGGACCTAAACCCAGCAAGAATTTCTAGAAGAGTTAAAGGAAGAGAAAGGGTGGTAGAAGAAAACTGAGAAAAGAAATGAGAGTAATATAAGAGAAATATAAAAACAAAATTAACATCTTGGTAAAAGAGGCTTAAAAATACTGAAGAAAATAACACCTTAAAAAATATAATTGGCCGAAGGGTAAAAGAGGCACAAAAATTCGCTGAAGGAAAGAACTCCTTAAAAAGCAGAATAGGACAGATGGAAAATAAGGTACAAAATCTCACTGAAGAAAATAATTTCTTAAAAAAATTAGAACTGGGCAAATGGAAGTTAATGACTCCATGAGATGTCAAGAAACAACAAAACAAAGTCAAAAGAATAAAGAAATAGAAGAAAACATTAAATATCTCATCAGAAAAACAACTGATCTGTAAAATAGATTGAGGAGAGATAATTTAAGAATTGTCAGACTACCAGGAAGCTGTGATTTTTTTAAAAAGAGCTTAGGCATCATATTTTAAGAAATTCTCAAGGAAAATTGCTCTAATATCTTAGATCCGGAAAATAAAACAAAAATTGAAAGAATCCACCGATCACTTCCTGAAAGAGATCCCAAAATGAAAACTCCCAGGAATATTATAACCAAATTCCAGAGCCTCCAGATTAAAGAGAAAATGCTTCAAGCAGCCAGAAAGAAATAATTCAAATATTGTGGATCCACAGTTAGGATCAAACAAAATTAAGCAGCTTCCACATTAAATGAGTGGAAGACTTAGAATATGACATTCCAGAAGGCAAAGGAGCTAGGATAACAAATAAGAATAATCTACCCAGCAAAACTGAATATAATCCTTTAGGGAGAAAAATAGATATTTAACAAAATAGAGGATTGTCAAGCATTCCTGATGAGAAGACCAGAGCTGAATAGAAGCAAAAAAAAAAAAAAAGGTAAACACGAAAGAGTAATCATAAGGGTCTCAATAAAGCTAAACTGTTTACATCCTTATATAGGAAGATGATAAACATAACTCCTAAGACCTGTATCTTTACTAAGGCAATTAAAAGGAATTTACATAGAGTTTACATTTCAATTACATTGAAATGATCTCAAAAAAATATGAAGGGGTAAGAAAGAGGGATGCACTTAGAGAAGGGAGAGATAGAATGGGGAAAATATTTCTCACAGAAAAGAGGCATACAAGAAATAGAAAGAGTGGCAGGCAATATTGGAACCTTACTCTCATCAGAATAGGTTCAAAGCAGGAAGACTATAATTACACACACATGTGGGGGCAAGGGGAGATGGGTGGGTGAGTGTGTACATTCAGTTGCTTATAGAAATATAACTTGGGGCAACTAGGTGGCGCAGTGAGTAGACCACTGGCCCTGGAGTCAGGAGGACCCAAGTTCAAATCTGGCCTCAGACACTTGACACAGTTACTAGCTGTGTGACCTTGAGCAAGTCACTTATCCCCAATTGCCTTGCCTTCCTCCCTCCAAAAAAAAAAAGAAATGTAAGTTACCCTATAGGGAAATAGGAGGAAGAAAGGATAAGAGAAAGGGAGGTTGATAAAAGAGAGAAGAGATTAAGAGAGGCAGTGGCAGAAACAAAAAATACTTTTGAGGAGGGACAAGATAAAAAGAAAGAGGAGAAGAAGAAGAAATAGAAGGAAACAGGATGAAGGGAGATACACAGTTAGGCAACATAACTGTGATTGTGAGTGGGATGAGCTCACCCATAAAATGGAAGCAGATAGTAGAATGGATTAGAAACCAGAATCCAACAATACGCTGCTTACAAGAGACACCTTTGAAACAGAAAGACACACACAGAGTTAAAATAAAGAGCTGGAGCAGAATCAAATACGCTTCAGCTAAACTAAAAAAAGGAAGAGTGGAAATGTTATGATTTCAGACAAAGCAAAAGCAAAAACATACCAATTACTACATTTTGCTAAAAAGGTACCTTAGACAATGAATTAATATTTTAAAAATTACAGCAATTTTCTCTGATAAAGTCCTCATTTCTCAAATATATACTGAGTATGGAACTGAATAAAATTTACAAAAAAAATAAGAGCCATTTTCCACTTGACAAATGGTCAAAGGATATAAATAGGTAGAAGAAAACAGAAGAAAGAAAGAAGAAATCAGAGCTATCTATAGTTCTGTGAAAAAAAAATGCTCTGAATCACTATTGAGTAGAGAAAGGCAAATTAAAGTAACTCTGAGATAACACCTAGCACCTACCAGAAATGACAAATGCTAGAGGGGAAAGGGGAAAATGGGTACACTGAGGAACTGTTGGAGGAGTGGTGAACTGATCCCACCATTCTGAAGAACAATTTGGAATTCTGTCCAAAGGGCTATAAGACTGTGCACAGCCTTTGACCAGCAATACCACTTCTGGGTCTGTATCCCAAAGAGATCAATGAAAAGGAAAAGGACCTAAATGTACAAAAATATTTATAGCAGCTCTTTTTGTGATGGCAAAGAACTGGAAAATGAAGAGCTGCTCATCGATTGGGAATGGCTGAACAAGTTGTGGTATATGATGGTGATGGAGCGCTCTCGTGCTGTGGGAAATGACAAGGGAGGTGGTTTCAGAAAAGCATGACAAGACGTGTGCGAATTGATGCAAAGTGAATGAGGAGATCATCATGCTCAGTAACAGCAATGTTGTAATGATGATTAACTGAAAGACTTGTCTACTCTGAGTGACACAATGATCCAGGACAATTCCAAAGGATTCATGATGAAAAAATGCCCCCAGAGAAAGAACTGATGAATTCTGAAAACAAATTAAAATATCATTTTCTCACTTTCTTTACTTTTCTTGCTTTTAAAAAAGTATGGTTAATATGGAAACAGTACCTTTTAGCAAAATGTTGTTTCCCTGATTAACTCTTTTAATTAGGTCTATCTTTGCTTTTGCTTTGTCTGAGATCATAAAATCATTTGCATGATTTTATAAATAAAATTGTTATCATATTACTTGCCTTCTCAGCAGAGGGGAAGGGAGGGATTTGGAACTAAAAATTTTAAAAGAAAACAATGCTTAAAATAAATAAGAAATTGAATTTTTTAAAAAAATTTAAAATAAAATACCTATTACATTCCAGCCAATAAATAAACAAACAAAACAAACAAATAAATGAGGAATCCTCATCAAATGACCGGCAAGCAGACACAAATGAAGGAAACAAAATCTAGCAATCTCAACATTTTTACTCTAAAAGAAATCGGAGGAAAGAAGGAAGCTGGAGCTTAACAAGAGAATGAGTTACAGGATTTTCTCTGACAGGCAAATAAGGGAGTTGGCAGAGGTGGATTTATCACTGGTACAAAGACATAAGTACAGAAAGCAGCCCCAGGATCCCATCGGCATAAGGAACTCACAGGTGAGGATATCCTCTCTACCAATACAGGTCATCAACATCTTAGTCTTAGAGTGCTACAAACAGCACTAAGGTGAGCTGCCCAGGGCGACCTAGCCAACGTTGGGCAGAGGCAGGCCTTCAAGCTCTGGCCTCTAAGGACGGCTCTCCACCCACTCCACCCCACCATGCTGCCTCTCTCATGAATTCAAAGGCAAAGGGAAACAGACTCAATCAGCTTGGATTGCAGAGCTCAGACTGAAAGTGTTTTGGAAAAAAAAAAAGACCACCATGAAGATCCCTTCAACACGTATGCCAGCTTCTGTTTTGGAAGACGAATGTGGTTTAGGAATTAGAAGGAGGAGAGGTCTAAAACTTAATGACTCTGCAGGCACTTGGGACTTCTTCATCTCAAATGGCAAAGAAACGAGAAATTAGAAAGTTTACATTCTCAAAAGCTGTGCGTCTGGTCCCCTCACTTCCCTCTGCACTCTCCCGTCAGTGGATTTCAATGCACTGCTCTCTCCTGGTTCTCCTCCTCCATGCTTGACACTTCTTCTCAATCTCTTTATCTGGTTTATTGTACAGATGATGGCCCCTAACTGTGACATTTTCCAAGGCTTCTGTCCTAGGCTTTCTTCTCTTCTCTTTCTCCACTTTCTCCCTTAGTAACCTCATCATAAACTGTTCCATCTCTGGGCTGATGATTCCCAAATCTCTCGACGCAGTCCTAATCTCTCCTCTGAGCTTCAGTCCCACATCACCAATCATCCATGGGTCACTTCAAACTGGATGTCCCAGAGTCATCTGAGGCTCAATGATGGTCAAGACTGAGTTGGTCATCTTTCTTCCCAAACTCCCCCCTCTCAGAAATGTCTCCCTTGCTGCAGAAGCTCCTCTAGCTTTTTTGTTTCTCAGGCTCATACCCTTGGCACTTTCCTGGGCTCCTCACTCTCCAACACTCCCTATAATCAGCTGATGAATCTGGCCATTTTTACCTACACAATGTCTCTCATATCTGACCCCTTCTCTCAACCCTAATTGGTCTCCTTTCCTCAAGCCTCTCCAGCCCATCCTCTTTCCACTCAGCTGGTAAGGCGACTACCCTTAAGCACAGATGTGACCAGCTGACGCCACTACTCAGTAAACACTAGTAGCTTCCCGTTGGCCCTAGTCCAGGACAAGCTACAAACTCTCCTGTTAGCATTCCCAATCTATTTTGACAGACTCATTTTGAATATTGTTCCTGTCTTCTTCCCTCTTTCAGGTAGCCAAAATGGTCTCTCTTCCTCTTACATGATGCATCTCTAGGCCTTTCAGATACAACACAAGTACCATATTCATCACAAAGCCTTCCCTGATCCACACACACACACCTGCCTATGCCCCACATCCCACACTACCTTGTACTGAACAACTTTGCATATATCTGTATTTACTCACTTTGTATCTATGCTGTCTGCATTTACATATATACCTGTTGTCTCCCCCGTTCAAATGTAAGCACCTCTGGTGCTCAATAAATGCTTGCTTGTTTGATTGTTTTGCCTCAGTAAAAACAAGGAAAGAGGGAAAAGGGACACTTGTGGTGCTGTGGGAAGAGCTCTGGACATGGGGTCACACAACCAATCTTGGAATCTCAGCTCCACCACTTAATAGTTGTGTGACCCTGGCCAAGTCACTTAACCTTCTGGGGCCTCAGGATCCTACCAAGTAAAATGAGAAAGCCAGACACCATGCCATGGCCTAACCCCAAGAATCCCTTCCAGTCCTTCTCATTCTGTGAGATAGAAAGCTAAAGTGAATTTGTTGCAAGTGGAAATTTCCTGGGAAAGATTCTTTTCCCTCCAAATCACCAGCTCAGTTCTTGTTGATGGGTTATTAGCCCATGAGTTTGTTTTTGTTTTTGCTTTGTGTTGAATTACATTCATTGTTCAAAGCAAAACACCGAGGAATTATTCAGAACTGCAGGAACAAAAACCCATTTTGTTAAGTTGGAGAAACAATAGGGAAAGAGTTTGACTAAAATTTGCTGCTGAAAATCACAGCATTAAAGATCATTTAAACCATTCGGTGCCCACCTGCGCTGCAGTCATTCATCCCAATTTAACAGGCCTTCGGCTGGGCTTCCTCTCTAAGGTACCTCGTCTAAGGTACCGGCTGGGCTGTCTCATCAGTGATCACACTGATGGTCAATGAGTTGAAAAATGGAGAACTTTGGAGATGTGTATTTTCCATTCTCTTCCAAATGAGCTGCACATCACAGTCCATTGCCCAGAAGTCTAATGATCTAATTTCATTGTTCTCAGTGGAGAGGAGATGGGAGACTGTTTTCTGAAAAGTAAATGCTACCTTGTAGGATGAAGCTGGAGATCTCAGGAGCATCTACTTGGACTCCCATCACCCAGGCTGGACTCTCAGGCTGTGTCCCCAGCAGCATCAGAGTAGGAGTAGTTATCCCTTAGGGACCCACAGCCCATATGTTCTCCCCAAAACCAATCAGATAGTTAAAATGTCTCCCTAATATACATTAACTAATGAATATAAACTACATTTTATAAAGGAATATTTATTGGTGTAGCAATACTCTAGATTCACCCTCCCAGGGCAAGACCAACTAACTGCATTACCTAATCAGGGATCTAGGAGTACCCCTGAGGGACCAGGAATGTCTTTTTTCTAATGCTATTGGCTCAACCCCCATTCTGGAAGGTGTGTCAGTCAGTCAGTCAGTAAGTATTTTGCTGCCATTGAATCATTTCAGTTGTGTCCAACTCTTCATGACCCCGTTTGGAGTTTCTTGGCAGAGATACTAGAGTGGTTTGGCATTTCATTCCCTAGTTGTTTGAAGATGAAGAAACTGAGGCAAATAGGGTGAAGTGACTTGCCCAAGGTCACCCAGCCAGTAAGTGTCTGAGGTCAGATTGAACTCAGGTCCTCCTGACTCCAAGGCCAGTGCTCTGTGCACTTTAACACCTATCTGCCCGAATAAGTATTTATTAAGTGCCTATTATATGCTGACATTGTGGTAAAAGCTGAAGATACAGAGAAAGACAAAGGATAGCTGTGCTCTCAAGGAGGAGACAAGATGCAAACAAACATATTCAAACACATTACATACAGGATAAATTAGAGGTGATCAACGGAGGGAAAACACAAGTATCGAGGGGCATTTGGGGAAGGCTTCAGGAGAAGTCTGAGAGTTTAGTTAAGACTTAAAGGAAGCCAAGTGACAGAAATGAGGAGGCATAGTGGTCCAGGAATGATAGACAGCCAGTGAAAATACCTGAAGTCTGGAGGCAAACTATCTTCTTTGGGGAATGACAAGTAAGCCAGTATCTCTGGATCTCAGAGTGCATGGGGTGGGTGGGGGAGTGCAATAAGGTATAAGAAGACTGGAAAGTCAGGAAAGAGCCAGCTTCTGAAAGGATCTGAGCACCAAAACAGAGGATTTTATATTTGATCCAGGGAAGGAAGTCCCTGATGGGGAACCATCAGGACTGATTGAATAGTGAGGGTGACATGCTCAGACTTGTGATTTAGGAAGCTCAATCTGACAGTTTAGTGGAAGATAAACTAGAGTAGGGAGACACTTGAGGAAGCATGACCAATCAGTAGGCTATCACAATAGCCCAGAGGTGAGGAAGGAAAGGAAGGAATGACGGAAGGAAGGAAGGAAGGAAGGAAGGAAGGAAGGAAGGAAGGAAGGAAGGGAGGGGGAGGGAGGGAGGGAGGGAGAGAGGAAGGGTGGGAGGGAGAGAGAGAGAGAGAGAGAGAGAGAGAGAGAGAGAGAGAGAGAGAGAGAGAGACAGCCTACACCTCAAGTACTTCATTTCATTCTGATGGATATTCAATTAAATCAACATTTGCTAAATACCTGCTCTATGATGCTCTGCACTGGGAATGCAAAGAAGAAATGCACACCTGCTGCCCCAAAGGAGATGCCCTTCTACTGGGCAGGTGAGGAGAGAAATCTCAAAGACAGCTGATAGTAGACCAACTTCACTGTCTTGCTAGAGTCAAGCATCATCAGGTACCCGTGAAGTCCTCTTGCCTTCGGCACTGGTAGCAGCCTCACTCATTCTGGCTGAGCCTTAGCAGCTAGCCAGGCTTGCCCTACATCATCCTAATGAATGAAGAGACTGAGCCGACCACCCTCAAAAGTCACACAGACATTCTGTCTTTGACTCACCACCTTCTGTCCATTATCCATTTATCTTCATATCTCCTTCTGTGCCTAGGACTTTGCTCTGAATATAGTCAGCACTTAATAAATGCTGGTTTATTTGCATTTGTATTTTGCACACTCAAACAGCTCAGTGGTGCAGTTTTGAATCCTCGAATCTCAGATTGGATGGAACCTGGATCTGGAAAAAAAAAATCTTTCTATGGCATACCCATCAAGTGGTCATGCAGGTTTTGATGGAAGACTAACAATGAAGGAGAAGTCATTATATCCCAAGAGTAGAATGAAGAAGGAAAAATTTTAAATATAAGAGGCCAATTTGAAATCAAGATCTCATTTGTATAATCCATCCAAATGCTTAAAAATATCACTCGGGTTTTTAAAAGACTACATTTGTTATTACAGAACCCCAGAGCTGGAAGGGGTCTGAGGTGCCATCCATTCCAGCCATGAACAAACATGAATGTGGGAGAAATGTTTTTCCTTTTCTACCACCACCACCCCAGACACAATGCTCCAAGCTTGCTTAAGCCCGGCATCCGTCCTAACCACTTTGAGAAGGATTTGGATCTTCTAGGGATAATTTCAACCCTGAGAGGACCAGTCTTTGAGAAACACAGACCCAGGGTAGAAGTTGTTTCTTGCAAGGAGGAGAGGCAGAGATGACTTCGATAATCACATGATAATCATGAGATTCTCTATTTGAGATAAACAGCAGTCACATGGGAAAAGCTAAGAAATCAGAACAATAGACCTTCAGCATCTACAACAATTTTAAGGAATAGGATTAGGAGCAAAAATGATTTAGTCTCAGCAATGAGGGACTTTGCAGCCTCCATGTTATGGAAGGGGAAAAAATTGATTAACTGAAAAAGATCTAGCCTATAAATCTTGGACAAGCTTTTGACCATAAAAGCAGTGAATAAGCCTCCAAAATAAATCTGAAGATGAAGGCTCACATTTACGAAAGAGTATTAAGGTCTGGGAACATTGCAGAACACAGTGAAGAATGGGCCCACTTAGGAAAGCTTGCTGTCAGGGCAGAGTTAAGATGAAACTGTAGTCAGAAAGTGGAGCTGAGCACAACAGAACTGAGCTGGAATCGGATAGAAAACCTCCCAGGAGGGGCCACACCCAGCTGTACCTGCTTCTGGGGGCATTGGGGTGGGGGGCTCCTAGATGGGGCCAGGCCCAGCTGCCCCTGCTTCTGGGGGGATGCAGGAGATGTGGGGGCTCCTGGAGGGGAAAGGGAGGATCTTATAGCCCTTCCACCAACTGTGAAAAGGAGGGACAGCCAGGGCTGCTTCCGCACCCTGTCTGTGCCCTCGCAGGCAGGATCGTGGCAATAGTAACTCTTAGCAGTAGAGACCCTGAGGTCTACAAAGACCTTTCCACACCACCTCCCAGTAAGCTTTTCTTAAGCACCTGCACAGGTGGGCCCTGAGCTAAGCTAAGCACTGGGGATACAAAGGCGAGAGACCAAGTCCCTGTGGCCTCCCAAGCTTCCATTGTGCAGAGACACAAAACAGAAGGATGTCTGCCCCTTCCCCTCCCAAAGAGGGAGCAGTGATGGGGGAGGGGTGATGTTAACACCTGGAAGACTCCAAAAGGCCTCTTGTTAGAGCAAGGTAGTACTCATTATTACCCCGTTTCATAGAGGAGAAAACAGGCTCAGACAGATGAAGGTATTTGCCCAAGATTCCCCAGATAGTTAAAGGGTGGTGGAAGAATTCAAACCCCAGTCTCCTGATGCTAAATCTAGGACCCTTTCCACTATGCTGGGCAGTTCCTCAGACCCCACATGGAACCTGCTATCCCTCCTCCCAAAGGTAGGGGTGGAGTGGTGTTAGAGACCCTGGTGGGGGGAGGGGCGCAGAATGGCCAGTGGTGCCTCCCAAACCCTTCTGGGAACACTGCCCTCAGTACTAAGGACTTCCCTCATCTCCGGCTCCTGGCTGATCATGGGGTGTAGCGGCCAGCACCCCGGCACACCCAGGACGGCTGCTAGCACAGGTTCTTTGATCTGCTTTTCTAGGAAAGACTGCTCAAGAAGGGGTTAACAATCCTACTTTGAATCACATTCACTAGTTCAGGGGAAGGGTCAGCACCCTGAGTGTCAGAGAAAGTACAAGCAGAGAAAATACAAACAAAGAAATTAGCATAAAGACCAACAGACAGGGCTCTTAACTGCCTGAATCAAAGCAATATCGTGATACACTTTACACACGCCACTGGATCAAGAGAGCCTTTACGTGTGAGTGGGGGGGTGGGTCTGAACATACAGCTACTCAGAATCTTGACCTGGGAATCAAAAGATCCTTCTCATAAGCCAAATCCCAAAGCAAAATGCCAACTTAGAGTATATATACACTTCTGAGAGCCTGAAGGCATCACAACCCTCTTGACTCAGTGCCTAATTAGAAATTAGCAAACGATGTGAAAGCCTTCCTACAAGCAAGCCTCCTCTCCCAATGGGCTCTATGTGACTTGGGATGTATCACAGCTGTGAGATGGGCCAGAGCTCAAAGCAGGTCACAGAGGCCTATTAATGGATGGGAAAGATCTTCCTATTCCATTAACACTACATGGGGAGAGACCTGAAGCAGGCTCACCCACCAAAGGGCTATGACAATTATCCTAGTGTGAGTGGATGAGGGCAGTGCCAGAGGACAGAAGGTGTTCTATTCAAGACACAATGTGAAGGTTGAATCAACAGGATTTGACCAATGATTGGATATGGGACGGGAGGATTGGGAGCAAATGAGGACTGGAAATGGCACCTAGGTTGCGAGCCTGGGTATGTGAGATGGTGGTGCCTTTGACAGTCACCCAAAATTAGGAGGAAGGGGGTGTTTGCAGCCTTTTGAGCCACTGAAGTTCATTGAGTAGGAGAGTGACATCATAAAACCAGCATTTAAGAAACATCATTTTGGCAGCTATGAGCACTTCCTCTCTCTATAGAGTGACTCAAGACTTGAGGCTGGGAGACCAGTGAAGAGGCCATTGAAACAGTCCAGTGTTGGTGGGAATAGAGAGAAGGGGTCAGATACAAAAGAATGCTCTGAAGGTAGATGCAAGATTGGACAACTGGTATGAACGAATCCAACCACTCTGGAGAGCAATTTGGAACTCTGCCCAATGGGCTATAAAAATGTGCACGCCCTTTGACCTAGCAATACCACTACTAGGTTTATCTCCCAAAGATATCAAGGGAAAAGAACCTATTTGTACAAAAATATTTATAGAAACTCATTGTATGGTGGTAAAGAACTGGGAAATGAGGGGAAGCCCATCAGCTGGGGAATGGCTGAACAAGTTGTGGTATATGAATGTAATGGAAGTTCCATAAGAAATAATGAGCAGACAGATTTCAGAAAAACCTGGAAAGACTTATATGAACTGATGCTGAGTGAAGTAAGCAGAACCAGGAGAACACTGTGCACTGTTAACAGTCACATTGTGCGATGATCAATTACAATGGACTTGGCTCTTGTCCTAAATACGATAATCTAAGACAATTCCAAAAGATTCAAGCTGGAAAATGCCATCCACATCCAGAGAGAGAACTATGGGGTCTGAATGCAGATCAAAGCAGACTATTTTCTCTCTTTTTTTTTTTGTTTTTTCTTTCTCATGGCTTTTCCCTTTTGTTCTAATTCTTCTTTGCGACATGACTAATGTGAAAATATGTTTAATATGAATGTATATGTAGAGCCTATATCAGATTGCATGCCATCTTGGGGAGGGTGAAGGGGATGGAAGGGGGAAATTTAGAAATCAAAATCTTATAAAAGTGAATGTTGAAAACTAAAAATGAACAGATAGATAGATAGATAGATAGTTGATAGATTTTTTTTTTAAAGATTGGACAGTTGATTTGATATGGAGGGTGAGGAGAGGGCGGAGTCAGAGAACTCCCCGAAGACTCCCAAGATCCTCTCTCCAGGCTGGCTCATCCCCAAGGGTGTCTTGGGTACATTTAGGAATTCTGCACTCACCAGAACATGTTAGTCTTTATGCGTGACAATATGCACGTGTAACATAAACCTGGGACATACTTGTGTGACGTATCCATTGGCAGCCTGGGCTCCTACCTGTGGTCACAAGGTGAAAATCCCGACTAATTAACCCGGCGCAATGTCTAAGTTCGCCACCAGGTGGAGAGCTTGGCAAACTGTTCTTACCTGTTCCTACTACAGGGACGGGTGGGAGTAGGGGCTGGCTGCAGAATCCCCCATGGCCACTAGAGAGCGATAGAACCTCAGCTGCTCCCTTCAGACATGGCAGCATTTAACTCCTTGCTATCACAAGTCGAGTCTAGGAAATCAAACTTTGATAAAATATTGAAACGCGAAATGTAATTTATTTTGGGCTCTGCTCCCGCCATTTCGGGGTAATTCCCTCTCCTTGCTTCTCTTTCGCCTCTAGATGTATTGGTTTGGTCTGCAGGGTGCATGGATCTGGTACTGGAAGGGTCCCGACAGGCCACCTGGTCCAACTCTTTCATTCGCTGTAAGGGGAAGCCAAGGACTGGGAGATCAGGCGAATTGGTCACTGTGGTAGGAAGTGTCAGAAAACGCCGCCAGCTCCGCCGGTTCTGGAGACGGGGCTGTTCCCACTGCGCCTCATGAAGGCACCCCCCTGGCTGGAGCCTTCCGGATGAATGAATTAGAAAAGGGGCAGCAGGTTTTCCATTGATGAAAACGGCTTGTGTCACTGAAAAAATGGAGGGAGGATGGAGGAAGGGCATCAATACCTTTCAATTCAAATAGTAAAGAAAAATGTACCAAAAAGAAAGCAACAGCAAAGGTGTCAGAGAAGCAAGGTTCACAAACAGATCTAAAGGGACCGGGAGAAGGGCATTCAGGCTCCTGAGGGAGATGCCACGGTTCAAAGTCTCAGGCATTGGCCAGGGAACGTACCTGAGATACAAATGGACCTGCCATTGAGAGCTTCAATGTGTACATAGTACTTCTGTCTGCTTGGGCTCCTGGAAGACTTTAAGGCAGTAATTTCCCTGCAGAACCTGAATGAAGATGGTTGTCTCAAAGTGAAGATACAAAAAACGCTTACACCGCATTTTCGGGAAGGAAAGTGAAAGAAAACAGAAGCTTCAGAGAATACTAAGGATAAGCCACTAAGATGACCCAATCAAGTGCCCCACTCTGTGCTGTTGCAAGATTTTTCAAAGAAGGAACAGAATAAATATGACCTCCTTGAAACTGGTACCTCGTCCCTGATTAAAGGGTAAGAATTGGGGAGCCTGGAAATGCTTCCCACTCCTAAGCACGCTAAAAATTCAACTCTGAGGAATGTTGTAGTGGAGACAAGTAGGCAAGGGGTTTGGGACATCTCACCTTGAGCCAATTTCACATTTATCAAGCAAATGCTGGTCACAGAGCACTGTCCTTAGTACTGAGAAGGCAAAGACAAAAGGACCGTCCCTAGGCTCAGAGAGCTTACACTCCCCTGGGGAGGCACAACATGGACACAGATAAATGGGAGGTAGGAAGGGAGTAGCGCTCACTAAGCACTGGGAGAGGGGAGCAGGAGAAGCTTCATGGAGGAGGAAAAAGCCTCGAACTCATTTTTATAGATTGCAAGCATTTTCCCTTTAGACATTCAAGGTTCCGCATTTAGCATTTGAAGAACTAAGTTGCCATTCCAGTAAAAGCAGGTGTAACTTTTGGGTTGGTGACTCTCCCAGGACCCAAAAGGGCCTTGGAGGAAATTCTTTCTGCTCTGGTTCTTGGACCCCACCAGAAGATCCAGGACCTTCACTAGATGACACCACCAGGGTCCTTTTCCCAATACCTATTACAGGCTCATGGCTCCTGATGCTCAAAGTAGCCAAATGTTACTGACAGACACAAGAAAACAAAATGAAACTTAAAACAGAGATCAGAGTAAATGAAGACACCTACTGATGGGCATCCCCAAAAAACCAAGCAGAGCCTCACACTCTAGGCAGGCCTCACAGCAAGTGTCAACTCTCCCTGTTCCTCAGCAGAGTAAGGTTCTTCCAGCCATCCCACCCAGGGAGCTCTTCATGTGAAAAAAATCCTTTTTCCAGAGAAAATCCCTTTATTCATTGTGGTCGCCATACTATCACTTCAAGGAGAAAAGCTCCTGGTCACTGGGGGCTCTGAAGGAAGTCAATCTCCTCCTAATTCGAGGGCAGTGGTCTCTGCCTTGGCTCATTACTGGGGAGCCCCATGATCTGAAAGCTTGCTTTTCTCCACACTTTTTTTATAAAGCTAACATCGGATCTTAACGATAAATAATCAGATAGTAATTTCATGAAGGATGACTGTCTCCTAAAGTGTGTAGTCATGGTTATATTCCTTGGAACATCATAACCTTCCAATTCTATAAACCCTAAACCCATAACTTCTACCTCCATACTTAGATGACCACAAACATGTTTTTATTCCCCCTTCACCCTCAAACTGTTCTACCTCTACATGAACTCTGGTTTTGCCTCTCTAATAATATCCTGTCCTATTTCTCACTCTGCTTTATCCTTTCTAACCTAATCTTCACCATGAATTCTAGTCTCTATCCTTTCTTGCTCTCCGAGTCTATCCCCCCTGTTCTGATCTCGCTTTCCTTTATTCACAGTCCTGACCATACTATGAACTGCCTTCTACCCTGGAATCCCTTCCCCACCACCACTGACACCCCGTCCATCCTCAATGCTAAGTAACCCTCAATATCCATTTTCTTAGATCCTAGTCTTGTGCAGTTGACAAAAGTCATCAAGCAGTGACCACTGGTCCTTCTCTATAGAATCCTAAATTCATTCCATCTAGTCTCAAGTGGAGCCCCAGTCTCACTCCTGAGCTCTAGTCCCACACTGCCAACTACCCAGAGGAGATCTCCAAATGGCTATCCCATTAGTTTCTCAGGCTACAGATATTCAAATGTCTCTTCCCTGGCATATTTCCTCTTTCCAAATTCCCTTACTTCTGTTGAGGGAGCCATCATTCCAAACACCCAATTTTGCAATGCTGGAATTATTCTCAATCCTTCTCTCCTCTTAATTCTTCATATATGACTGGTTACCAAGTCCTATCACTCTGACCTCCACAATATCACCCATCCCCATCTCCTCCACTGCCACAATCATACAGCCAGTCCTGGTCCTTTTCACCTCTTGCTGGGCTCTGTGAATATCCTCCCACTTCCTGTCTCTATTTCCAGTCTCTCCCTTTTCATACCCATTTTCCACATACTTAGCAAAATAATCCTTTTAAGACCCAGATAACATTTCTTTGCTCAAAAATCTAACTGACTCCTTATTACATCCAGGATAAAATGCAGTCTCCTTGGCCCGGTTTCCTAGGACGTCTACCTTTCAAAACCCCTGGCTTATTTCAGGGTTCATCTTGGAGACTACCTCCTCCAGATGTCCCCAATTAGTAATATTCTCTCTCTCCTTAAATTACTTTGTTTTTTTCCTTATTTCCATACATTCTATAGCCCTCGCCCCATATGGTCAGGGACTGTTTAGTTCGGTTTTGTTGGGGGGCATTGTTTGATTTGCTGGAGAGGGTTGTCTGCCTAGTACACTGCCTTACGCAGAGTAGGAGCCTAGTTACTGTTTCACTGAGTTGAATTAAGAGGAGAGGGATAGAGGGAAGGTCACAAGCTCCAGGATGGCTCATGAAGCTGGTGTTTTCCTTCAGTTCTTCCAACCTGTCTGGATGGACCATGTCCTCTGCCAAAGGTCTGGAACTTTCATACCTTTTGTTTCTGGAGTTTGATGCTTTTTCCTACAAGAAACACATGAGCAGAGGGGCCCCAGGGGCTCATTGCTGGCCATTGCCTCCTATTAGTATGAGCCTTGGGTGTTCCTGTAATGGGCACAGCCCTCGGGGCTGATCTTCCCATCGAGGCTTGTTTCACCCTTTATTCCTGTGAGTGCTCTCTCAAGAAAACAGCAGCAGGAAGTGGTGTAGCTGAGGGTCAGGTGGCCAGAGAGGTCGTTTAGATTGTTTCATCTCCTGAGGCTGCTTTAATAATTGATGGCACATTATGCCACAGACTCTCCTTAGTGTCTTCCCAGCAGCACATTCCACAGCAGAGCGCCTGTTTCCTGGAATAGATCTCATCTTTGGACAGGATCCCTCAGGCCATGTGCCTTAACACCTGTTTAGGGTCTGGGACACTATTCCCTTGAGAAAGACAGGTACTTTTTCATCAAAGGGTCAATATTTGTGAAGCAGAGTCTGGTTTTCTTGACTCACCCAAATCCTTACTTTGGTCCTCTCTAGCCCCTGGGCTGGGTCATAGAGATTTTGCCCACAGAACTGTTCCCATCCTAACTCCCCACCTCAGCCAGCCTGCGCTGGTGGCTGGCTTCTGAATAATACATCAATTGGCATCTTGCTTTAGTATTTAACATTAAAGTTAAATGATCCCTCTGTGCCTAGGTGGAGGCCCGACTCCTCCCACAATGATCCTGACAGTCCTCTGGCGCTGGTCCGTGCAGGAAGCGCACAGCAGGCTGGGCCTTTGAGCAAACAATGGAACAGGTTGTGTAAGGTGCTGTAAGAGGAAAGGAAAACAGCCCAGAACCGCAGATGGAGTTACAATGACTTGGTAATAATTTGATCCCTCCCCTCAGTAATGATTAACCCTGGTGAGCTCCCTGGCACTTCAGTGGGTCACTGATGCACTGCGAATTACAGGCTGCATTATGGGCCCCACGATGTAGGATCCTGTTCATCCCGATTCGGTGTCTCAAATTAGGGAATGTTCTTCTCCCCTAGTGGCTCTCAAAGTGGAGTTTGCAAACCAGCAGGGACCTGTCCATTAGCTAAGGAAGTCTTCTAAGCAGCCTACAGAGGAAAGAGAGATAGGGACAATGATGCTGGAAATCACCAAGCTGCAACCCACTGGGAAGGAAAGGAACAGGGTGAACTTGGCATCCGTGGTACCCTGGCTCTCCATTAAGGTGGAGGGCAGGGGGCAAGGGAGACCTAGAGGCACAGGGCTTCACAGACACTCGGAACTTCAGGCTCGGACAGGACTTCGGCAGCCATGCAGACAACCCCACCCAGAAAGAATCTTCACCTACTAGGACTTATCTGTCATACTCTCCTCCAGCCGCTGCATCCAAGTGGTAGCACAGCAGGAGGAGCCTCAGCAGCATAGTCAGAGGCTTGAGTTCCAATCTCACCTCTGCCCCTTCTCTGCCTGTGAGACCTCTGACAAGTGATTCCATTTCATTGCCTCAGTTCCCTCACATGTACAATGAAAGTGTTAGGCTGGGTCAACTATGAGATTCTCTCTCTCCCCCTCTGTCCCTCCCTCCCTTCCTCCTCTCCTCCCTCTCCTCCTCCTCCTCCTCCTCCTCCTCCTTCCTCTCTCTCTCTCTCTCTCTCCTCTCTCTCTCTCTCTCTCTGTCCCCCTCCCTCCCTTCCTCCCTCCCTCCTCTCATCTCTCTCCCCCCTCTCCCTGCTTCCCTCCCCCCTACTCTCCTCTTCTCCCTCCCCCATTCTCTCTCTCTCTCTCTCTCTCTCTCTCTCTCTCTCTCTATCTATCTATCTCTCTCCCCCTCTCTCTCTCCTTCCCTCTCTCTCTCCCTCCCCCTCCCTCTCTCACTCCACTTTTGAAAACTCCTAATTATCAGGAAGGTTTTCCCTGCATCAACTTTCTAAATTTGCCTCCAAACGGACATGATGGAGCACAAGGAACCCTCTTGCCGGGGGAGATGGTCTCCAGGAGGCCTTAGGATGCCCAGACCAGGGTTATTCAATCTTTGGAGAAAAAAATACCCTAGAAGTGGCAATGGCCTCCAGTAGAAGGCTCTGAATATTTGCTAAATTTGGACTGGATTGGATCAGATTGAATCAAGAGAACCCTGACTCAAAACATATCAAAATGGGAGGATGTCTCAGAGCTTAAGACAACATGCCACCCAGTGGCGTTACTACTGCCCTTCTACCACTTGGGGAAAATGCCACCATGATGGAGGCAGACCTAGTGCACAATGCGGAGGCAGGGATCACCCTGGATAGCCTTAACCGGCCACAAGAAAGAACTCATTGTATTTGAAGGTAGTTCAGATCCTACCCAGGCTTCATGCCCAGGGCGGTCTTGTCATTTTCACATTATTATCCAGGGTGATACCCAGGCCTAGCATGAGAAATATCCTCTTGGGGCACTACCAGAAGGTTGGGAACCTGAGAAGGAAGAGGTCTTGGTGGATTGTTATTGGCTTTCAGAGCAGGCACCGCAACCAGAAGAAATCAGAAATGCTTGGCTGGGGTTCTTGGGGTAAGTCTGAGTGACACTGGTCTGTCCTGGGCTCTTTGGCATTACATGATTCCCTATTCTCTAGATATTCAGAGGAAATAGAAATCAAAAGTTTAACAAAATTATTGGTGATAGGCATTACGTCAATCAATAGTTACTAATTGGGCGCCTACTGTGTGCCAGGTGCTAGGGATTCAATCCTAGGAACACGGATTTAGAACTGGAAGGGGTAGCCAAGAATGCTCAGCCAGTTCCCTCATTTTACGAAGGAAGAGACTGAGGGTCCAAAGTCACACACCAGTGAGTGGCTGAGACCGGATTTGATGGCCAGTCCTATGGGCTCCAAACCCAGCCCTCCTTCTGCTGTCCCACAATCTCAGAATGAGAGTGCTAAGAGTGACCTTGGTGGTCATCCAGCCTGGCCATCTCATTCTAGGGATGAGCAAAAAGAGGCCCAGGGTACTGTGGCTTAGTCAAGTTCAAACGGAGAGGTGACAATGCTTGGAACAGAAGTGGTGTGGTCTTATAGAAGAGCCCTGGACCCTACATCAGGCAATCTGGGCTCTAGGCTCAATCTGTTCTGGGCTTCAGTTTCAGCAGCAGCAAAATGAAGGAGCTGAGAGAAATGACCTCTTGTTATTCCTTCCAGCCCCAAAGCCCTAAGATTCCAGCCGATTAAACCAAACTTGATCCCCCAGTTCACCTAAACTTCCTTGATGATCCCTGGGTCTTGGTGATAGTTCAGCACACTTCTGAAACCCAAGCTAGTCTCCCTCTGAGGCTCCAAACACTATCCTGGTCTCTTGTTTCAGCCTCCCAGTCAGCTGGCTCCTGCCATGGTTAACCCTATGTCTACTGGTTCTAGTCAAGCACATGTACTTGTTTCTGACATCCGCCTGAACCCAGGGACTTGGCCTACTTAGGCTTGGGGATGGGGTCAGCTGCCCAAAGGGCGACAGGAAGAGAGCTGGTTGCCCTCTTTCCTAAGTGGATCACTCTTTCTCTTGCATGAAAGCATGAGTCCAGAGAAGGAAACAGTAAAGCAGAGCTTATTAACCTCAGGGCCCCAGACTAGATTTCAGGGAAGCTGTGAACTTAAGGGAAGGGAAAAAATTCTATCTTTCTCTGCACTGGTCACTCACTGACATTTCTGACTTCCTTCAGTTATGAATGGAGGCAACAACCACGATTTTGTGGAAAGGAAAACACCAGCTTCACCAAACTGCCAGCAGGGTCCATGACACCAAAAAGGTTAAGAACCCTGGCCATAAAGGCCAGCAAATTCAGAGAAAAACTGAGAGGCAGGGAGGCTATTCTAGAGGGACCACCATTTCTTTCTTCTGGCTGCTTCTCTTCATCCACCATTGCTCTTACTGAAGCAGCTTGGCATCATGGATAGAGCTCTGGACTTGGAACCAGGAAGACCTGAGCTCAAATCCTACCTCAGATACTTACTGGCTCCACGATCCTGGGTAAGCGTCACTAACCTCTCTCAAGTTCAGTTCTCTCGTCCATCCCAAGGTGATAATAAAAGCTCCTACCTCACAAGGTTGTTATTAAGCCCAAATGATCTAACTAAAGATATTGCAGATTTTGAGGTGAGATGTAAAGACGAGCCAGGAGGAGGAGGCACATGCAACCAACCTCCCAACGTTAGTCTGTAGGGACAGAGTGGCTTGAATGAACCAAAGCAACAAAAGAAGATGCTTCTCCCCTGGTCAGTCACCAAGAGTCCATTGAAAAGGGCTTACTCTGAGTCGGCACAGCATTACTGATCACAGGGGATACAAGAAAAGGCAAAAGCAGGCCCTGCCCTCAGGGATCTTCCATTCTAATGGAGAAACTATGGAGCTAAATCTGTACACATACAGAGTAAGTAGAAAATAGCCTGAGAGGGGAAAGCATTAGGATCTGGGGATCCTGGGAAAGACCTCCCACAGAAAGCAGAGTTTGAGCCATGGTGGAGGGAGCCAGGGTTTCTTAGACATGGAAGTTAGTGCCAAAGGATGGAGAAGGGGGAATCACCTGCAGGAGGATCATCTAGCATTCACTCTGTTTTTGACTCCCAAATAGTTGCTAGATAAAACTTTATAAATGGCTCTGTGGAGAGCCTAACAAACTGGCCCTGGAGGCTGGGAGGGTAAAGCCTTCCTGGCTATCAGCAGGACAGCAAGCCAAGGGCTGCATCCAAGGGAACAGGGGCTTGTTTCCTTCTTTTAAAAAAAGACATTTACTTTTTCTGACACTCATTTAACCTTCTGACTAGGAATCCTCAAAGCTGTGGATTCATGCAGAGATACTACTGCTGCGCTCAGTCAGGTGGAACTCCATGGTGTGCATAGTCCTCAATCATCAGAGATAAACAGGGTGGGCAGCCAGGTTACACAGGAGGAGAGCAGAATGCAGAGAAGTTAAATGGCCTGCCCAGGGTCACCTGGGAGACAAGTGGCCTGCCTAGCCCAGAGTCCAGCCCTTCCTCTTCCAACAGCTCTAGGAGGTGGGAGAGCCAGCAGGACTCACTCCTAAATCGAGTCCAATAGGTAGCCTGTGCTTTGGCAAGTTTCGCCTCCTAGGCTAAAACTTAAACAATCAGGAGAGAATTTCAGAGCTAGAAGGGGCCTTAAAGAACATCTGTTCACACCCTTCATTTCATGGCTGTTGAGTGACTTGTCTGAGACCATACTCTTAGTCATCAGGGAAGGGAGGGTTAAAACCTGGGTCCCTAACTTCCAGCCCAGCAATCTTGCCAACAGTCAGTCAACAAGGATTTCCTAAGCATTTACTGTGTGCCAGGTACTATGCTAAGTGCTGTTTTGGCTACAAAGAAAGACCCAGAATGGTCCCTCAAGGAGCCCCCAGTCTGATGGGGAGACACATGCGAACAATGATGTAAATACAAGATCCATCCAGGGAAAATTGGAGGTAATCAATAGAGAGCCAGCACTAGCATTGAGGGAGATGAGGAAAGGCTTCTTGTAGAAGGTGCGACATTTGGAAGAAAGTCAGGGCAGCCAGGAGGTAGAGATAAGTTCAGACTGAATCTGTGGTGTAAGTAATAAATAAAACCAAAAGGTCAGGGCCAGACAGAGCATGTCCAAGCCCTCTCCCCGCCACCCCTTCCAAGGCTGTCCTGCCTGGACAGGAGACCAGGAGAATCATTCTCCAGGCTAAACATCACTAGTTCCTTCACTCGACTGGCATCAGCCTGATGTCATGGGTTGGAGGCCCTTCACCCTCCTGTCTGCCCTTCTCCAAATGCTCACCAACTTACTGCTATCCTTCCATTTGGAGAAACACACTTTAAGAAGGACAGTGATAAACTAGGGGGTGCTCTTTATTGTAGCCTTCGGGGGTGGGGTGGGGGAGGGAAAAAGAACAAAGTAAAAAAGTTCACAGCAGAGAACAAAAGAAAACACAAGGAAGCAAAGTAAAGATGGACAGTTCTCAAAACCACATGTGTTATTTATCATATAGGCTTTCTTGAAGGGAAAATTTATTGTTATATATTTTGAATCCTCTCATGTTCTGCTATGCACACAACATGCTTTTTTTCTCTTTGTATTTAAGTTTCAATATTTAAGTTTGTGATATGTTTTGTTTCTTTATTCTGTGTCTTTTGGCTCTTGAGTATAAAATTAAATTAAATTAAAAATCACTAAGGGGTGCTCAGAGAAGGGCAACTAGAAGGGTGATGTGCCTGGAGCCCATAAGCTATGAGCCTCCGCTGGAAGAAATGAAACTATGTAGCCCGGAGAGGAGAAGGCTCAGGAAAATGATTGCTGCCCTATTCTGCTTGGCCCCAGAGGGCTGAACCAGGCTGAACCTCCTGAACCAGAGGAGCGACAGACCATGGGAGGTGCAGGGAGGCCAGTTTAGCCTTGATATCAAAAGTACCTTCCAGATCATTAGAAATACCCCAGAACAGAATGGGCCACTTTCAGGAGGTGGTGAGCTCCCTGTCATTGGAAGCTGCCAAACAGGCTGGATGATCACTTGCCATTTACGTTGTAAAAGGGACTCTTCTGCAGTTTGGACCTGAGTCAGGAACCAAACTCAATTCCATTTCAGAGATTCTGTGATGGTGCAAGAGAATGCATTGGCTAGCCTTACACTAAGTGGTGAATTTAACTGGACAGGGGTCACTGAGACTTGGTGAGAGGGGGCTTATAATGGACATTTGTAGGTTCTGGGAGGGTTTTTCTTATTCAAAAGGCATAGACAATATAAAAGAGGGTGGAGTCTAAGAGGAGACACTCATGTGAAAATTGGGAACCAGAATGGAGAAGAAACATGTTGGAGCGCATCTGGGTGAGGGTCAATGGATGCAGAAACAGATGCTGTATTTTTCCAAGAGAATACTGGTGACCACCTGGACAAGAGACATCCAGGGAAGGGTGGGGAAAACAGATCACAAACTTAGCATGGACACAGTGCTTAGCACTGTGCCTGGCACATAGTAGGTACTTAATAAATAACGGATAGTTGATACAGCACACCAAATGGACAGGAGCTGCTAGCTCTCCAGACATCGTTCGTCATGGAGAAGCCCTTCCTAGCCTTTACAGGAACAGCTAAGGGGATGCCCCATGGAGTACTCTAAGTAATGGCAGTGACCACTTGTTAAAGAAGCTGTGAAGAGGCAATGTCAGACCTAATGTCCAGTGGATGTAGGATGGGCTGCCTCAAGGTGGGGAAGTCCTTGAGCTAGAAAATATTCACCAGAAAAGTCATCATAAGGATTCCTTTGGAGGAAGGGTTAGACTAGGTGGCTGAGAAGTCCCTGCCAGCTCTCATTCTGTGGTTCTGTGGAGAGCTTAGGCATGCTTGAGGTCCTTGATGTCACTGAGCCAACTGTCAGGTAAGGAGCAGCAGGAATCAGTGGGGTGTGAACACCACCATCTGGGAACAAGGAGCGGGTGGGACTTTGGAGCCAGAAGACACCATCATTTCCCCCTCCAGTACTTCCCACTGTGTAACTTTGAGCAAATCCCTTCAGCTCTGGAGCCAATAAAATGGTTGAGTCGACTCAATGGCCATGGGGCCCTGCAGCTCAAGACCTAAGATCTTGTGTCTGTCCCGCCCCACCTCCCACTCTGAAGAAGATCTCCTCACCCAAAGGCATATTACATCAGCACCCTCAGCCTCCCCCTCTGGGTGTCCAGCCAATTGAGTACTGCATAGCCAGGCAGAAAGATCTAGGCTGGGATTCCGTCTCAGACTTTTCCTAGCTCTGTGATCCTCAGGAAGTCCCGCACTTCTCTTCAGTGTCCTGGTGTAAACTGTGAATAACCATAATACTCATATCTGCTTCATAGGCTTGTTGTGAGCCTGGTGGGGAATTTGTTTTGCTGCACTAGGCCTCTTTGTTACAAGCATTTTCTTTTTTTTTCTTTTCCCCCAATGAGAGGAGAGGTAAGAGAAGGAAATCGATTTCTGTGAATTAAAGACATTAAGCTAAAATAATTAATGCTTGTCGATTGACCAAAGGAGCCCCTGGCTCCCTTCCAGGATTTTGTCTCTTGTGAACTTCTATTCATCTTGACAGATTTGTTTCTTCCTTCACTCTAATTATTCTCTATTGTAGTTAGATCAGCAAATAGGCACTGACAGTTTTCTTTCCACCCCCATCTTTTTTTAAGCCTTTTTACATACGGCTCTCATCAAAGATTCCCTGGCTTTCTTCAAACCTAGCTCAAGTCCCATGTTCTACAAGAAGCCCTTCCTGCTCCCTCTCAATGCTAAGTAACTTCCTGCTATCCATCACCATCAATTTTACCTGTATTCATCTTGTACATGCAAGGCTGTTTGCACGCTGTCTCCCTTGTTAGACTGCGAGCTCCTGGAGGTCGAGGACTGGCTTTTGCCTTTCTTAGCTCTGCACCTGATGCACAGTAAACATTTAGTAAATGCTGAGGCTGAGATAGGTTCCACGACCTGCTCAAGTTCACACAGCTAGTTACTGTCTGAGCCAGGATTCTGACTCAGGTCTTCTGACTCCAAGTCTATTCACCTTGCCACCCAGCTGCACTCCATTCCTGGCAAGGCATCTGTCAACCCCGTACTATGAGCCCTGGACCAGAAGCCCAGATCCCTTCTAAGAAAGCACATTCCTAGGCAACTATGATGAGGAAGAAGGTGTATCTCAGGAAGGGTGGCCAACCAGCATGAAAGCCCAGAAATGGACATGGAGTGTCATGTGGGGGGAGCAAAGAGACCAGTTCAGATGGTCTATGGAATGCAGAAGGGGAGAAGTGTCTGGTAAGGCTGGGGTGGTGGGTTGGGCAAGGTTTGAAGGGCTTGAAACACTAAACCGAGGAGCTTCTATTTGAACTACAGGTCAGGAGAGCTGACTGCTTAAGAGAATAGCACCAGGTGCCACCACACTGTGCACAAGTTCCCCTGTGGGCCCAGTTGTACCTCAGGGAGCAGCACACTGAGTGGGCACTTCCAAGATTCTTGTTGGATTCAGTTACTGGTGGGAAACACTGCCCCAGCCCCACAAAATCACACACACACATCACCACCACCAGGCCCTTTTCACCACTTGACGAGAGAATTCCAGCTAGCCTCACCCCATGGCCCCCAACATTTCCCCTCAGGGAGAACCTTTGGGCCCAGTGGGGGAGTGTTAGAGGGAGGAGGAGGAGGAGGAGAAGGAGGAAGAGGAGGAGGAGGAAAAGAGGAAGAAGGGAGGATCAAAGTGAGGATGTGAGGGGAGCCTGGAAACTTTTGTGCCACGGGTTGGTGTTTGGCCTGGAGGACCCCCCTAGACCCGGCAATCAGACAGTGAAGCAGGCTGCTGCAGGAGTTAATAGAACAGAGATCCCGGGGACAATCCATAGCTCCCCTCCCCCAACCTGCCGTGGAATTACGATCCCCAAAAGGCCAGAACGGTGACACAGCCACGGGCTGCCCACACACATTCATTCACAGATATTGGCGCACACAGAAGCCCCAGCAAGAAGGAACATGCGTCTGCTCTCACACACTATGCACACACACATGCACAGCGTGGATCCACTCCCTCCCCAGAGCACAGGAGTGAAGGTCGGTCAGTCAATAAGCATTTTTATTAAACGTTTACTGTGTGCCGGGCAACGTGCTGGTGCGCACACACAGACACACACACACACACAGACACACACACGGACACGGACACACACACACAGACACAGAGACACACACACAGACACAGACACACACACGGACACACAGACACACACACACAGACACACACAGACACAGACACACACACACACACACACACACACAGACACAGACACAGACACACACACAGACACACACAGACACACATGCATACACAGACACAGACGCACAGACACACACACACACGCACGCACGCACGCACGCACGGGTGGGATTGTGACGCGCGCATCTACTAGACCAGAACACCTGGCAGAGGAGGGGAAAGAGGGGACGGAGGGAGGAGGGGCCCGCCCAGAGGGTGGGGCCTATGGGGCTCCTTGGGAACAGCTGCAAGGGCCTGTCTACACTGAGTGAGCGCTAGGTGGCCCCGCCCCGCCAGGCGCAGGTGAGGGAGTCCCCCCCCACCTCCCTTTCCCCCTCCCCCCCGCCCCCCGCTGGGTCCCCTAGCCAGGTTGGCCTCCAAGCGGCCCGGGTGGCCTGTGCTGGCCGCGCCTTCGGCCGTCCCTCGCTTCGTCCAGCCGCTGCCCAGGAGCCCCACCCTCTACCCTTCCCGGCGCGCCTCTCACATCCCTCCTCCTCCTCCCGCCAATGCCAGGGCTGCGGCTCCTGCCGCGGACCGCGCTGACGCCAGCCGGACGGGCCAAGGGACCAAGGGCCCGGCAGGAGCCTCGGAGAGCGGACGCAGCGGGCGGCCAGGTACCTGCCGGGGCCAGATCCGGGGGCGCCGCTGCGAGGGTGGAGTGGGGGGCGGCCGGCCTCCCGGAGGCGGCTGTTGGCAGGTGGGCCACAAGGGGCCGCGGGGTGCTGGGCGGGGGGCATCATCGCGGAGCCCCCTGGCTGGGCTGGGGATGGACAGGGAAGTGCAGGGAGGGGCGGGGGGCTGCAATCCATTCCGGCCGCGGTCCGTGTAGACGCGGCCCCCGCTGGGTGGCTCCTCCTCTGCCGCTGCCGCACCTGCTGCCACCTGGCTGGACTCGGGCGGGTCCCCAGGGGACAGGCCGCAGGACACGTTCACGGAGGGGAAGGGAAGGGAGGAAGGCCATTGCGGGCTGGAGCCGAGCCACCAGGGCAGACGTTGCCTTTCCTGCTGCCAGCCCGGGCCTGGCCTTGCAAGCCTAGCCCAGCCCAGCCGCAGATCCGGCAGGCTTCCTTTAAACCCGTGCACATCCTGTTCCCAAGGCAGCCCCGGCCCCCTCCCCACCCCCAGCTGCATCCCGCGGACAGAGGCGGAGGCAGCCAAGGCCGTGGCCCAGCGGAGGGAGCTGAGGGTGCTGGAGGCAGAGCAGCCTGGGGCTGCTGGGGTGGGGGTGAGGACAAAGTTGTCAGAAAGCCGGTCACACTGTGGGTGTAGGTGTGCCTCGGGGGAGGGGCATCCCGGTTCCTTCAGAGAGGCCGGAGGCCTGGGCCCCAGTGACTCGGGGGTACTGGCACCAAGAGCGAAGCTCCTCGGGGGGCAGCCTGCGGTCTGCGCCCTGGCAGCAGGGAGCCCTGGAGAGGAAGGGAGGGTGGGAGGCTTCTGATCAGCTACCCCCGGCACAGTCCCACTTCTAGGGCCCAAAGCTCTGGGTGACAAGGCCCAGGGGGTGCAGACTCTGGAAAGGGTGCGGGGGAAGGAGGCCTGCTCCCTCAATTTCACCCCAAGAGGGGCAGAGCCTTGGGGAAGAAAGAGCATTAGGCAGCTGTTGTAATAGCCCAGGTGGAACGCCTGAGCTGCCGCTGTGGCCATGGGAGTGAACATAAGGTTTGGGATGTTTTAGGGAAAGGAATGATAACCATTTCTACTGCTGGGGCCCCTCACCAGGCTCCGTGCTCCACTTCACAAATATCTCTTTGGATCCTTACAACACCCCTGGGAAGTTTTACAGGTGAAGAAACTGAGGCAGACAGAGGCGAAGTGCCTTGCCAGGGACACCCAGCTCCTTCTGGAGGGAAGGCCAGGAGCCACCCTTCTCACCCCTCTCCAGCCCCACCCCAGTAATGGCCAATCACTGAGGCTTGAAACCATGGTCAGCATGGGGCAGGGCAGGCTTGCTTTCGTGTGAACTGTGTGTGAATGTACCCACATGTGCACACTCACCTTGCACAAACACACTTCACATCACTTTATTCTGGGGCTGATCCCTGGCCTTAAAATGAGCTGACACTTGGCAGTATTTCCTTGTCTGGGATGATAGGCTGGCTGTGATGACCCACATCAGGGGAGGGGCTTGTAAGAGACAGAGACAGAGAGACGGGAGAGGCAGAGACGGCAGAGAAGAGTGCAAGTGGGCACTCACAGCCTTTAGCTCCTGGCTTGGGCTCATCTTTCCAGTCTGGCTTCACACATGACTCCTGGGGATTGGAGCCTGAACCCTAAGTCCTGTTATAGCTCTTGACCTCTGAGCCTGATGTGCCACCTCCCACCTCTGTACCATTGTCCAGAATGTTACCCCTCCTTACCTTCAAGGTGGGGAATCATTCATTTTGTCTCTGTATCCCAGGTGTCTGGCACATAGTAGGTTCTCTATAAATGCTTGGAATACGAAATTGCGTGGGTGGGTGTTGCAGCTAGTTAACCTGGCCTCTTTGAAGCAGTCCTTTGGCTAGCCGAGTGGCCCTCCTGGAATTCAGTAAATGGAATGGATAGAATTCGGCTGCCCCATTGGAGGGAAGAGCTTTCCTTTGGCCCTGCCTTCTTTGGATTGGCACCTTCAGCCAGGCCTGAGGCAGTGAAGGGTAGGCTTCCCCTCAGGCATCGAAGGGAGGGCAGGGCACTGGGAGTTAGTGAGAAGATACAGGTGAAAGGTCAAGCTTCCTGAGCTCCACTCACCTGATTTCATACTGGCAGGATCGCAGGATAAGAATGCTGATGGACAGTGGAGATGGTCCAGTCTCACAAGGAAATAGGCCCAGATAGATAGGACTTGCCCAAGGCCGTACAGCTAGGAAGAGGCAGAGCTGGAACTGGAACCCAGGTTCAGCCTTCGACTCCTGGCCATTCTAACGATTAAGGGTCAAATCCCTTTAATAAAAGGGTTCTGTGAAGTTTGGATTCAAAGGGCCACACTTGAGGACCTAGAGGGCCACATGTGGCCTTGGTCAAGGCCTCAGGTTCCCCACCCTGTAACCCTTGGTCTTTGCAGACGGCAGCTGACCCCAGGACTCCGTCTTTCCTGTAAGGCCGGTTTACTCTTTGAGGAAAAGGAGCCACAAGGATTGAAGCCCAGTTGGAGTCTTGGCTCTTCCATGTGTGCCCTGGACCAGGTCTTTTTTCACACATGCCACCAGGGGCCCTTCAGGTTGTGACAGAAACAACACACTGTAGCCATGGGAACCAAGTTTTGACAGTACATCCCTCACACCTGCAGGGCTTTGGGTCTTGCTGCTCCCACCCTTGCCCTCTCCTGGGCTGCCTGCTGATCCAGTGTCAGCCTCAGATGGTGTCATTGTTCCCAGACACAGCCCTGAGCTGGCCCTGAGGACAAGAGGGCTCCAGGGCCCGCCAGAGAGGGAGCATCTCCCCTGGCACAAGGCCAGAGCTCAATGGAGGGAGTGTCCACTGCCAGGGAACCGAGGCTTGGAGCTGCACATGTGCTCATGGCCAGGTGGCTACTGTGGGAAAACAGTCTAGCCTCCCAGGCTCGGCTGCCACATCTTGTGATGGAGATGATGGAGAGGGAGGCTATTTTTGTATCAAACTCCACAGGATCTGAAGGCTGCCCTGCCCATGTCCTAAGCTATCTCAAGTGGAGATTGCAAAGATGCCAGCCCATTCATGGAAAATGGAGAATTTAAACAGTTATAGTCCAAAGAGGTATTTGAAAACATTGAAAGTGAATGTGTTCTTTGGTTCTGCCTTGCCATGGACAAGGGAATCATTTTCTCTTAGTAAGATGAGGCCAGCTGCAGATAAAGGGCTTCCTTGCCTCAGATGCTTTCAAAGTCCTATTTAGAAGAAGCATCTCCAGACCATTCAGCCAGAGGGGAGGGTTTTCAGCCCTCATCTTTGTGGCCTTGAGGCTTTGGAGATGGGGCTGCCTAGGAGGTATTTGATAACCCAGAGAAAAAATGACCTGGAACCCGAGGTGGGAAGTGCCCCAGCTCTCCACCCATGTTTAATGTTTAGACCAGGTGAGCTCTTTAAGGGTACTCCATCCCCCCAGAGGGGGCCCACCTGCCCTTTGAAGGAAGCCATCTGTTTCTATAGTCCACCGGACCTGTGATAGTGGTTTGAAGCTGTGTTCTAGAGAGTTTCACATTCCTTTTAAAATAATCACATTATATAAGGAAAAAACTAACTAAAAATGAAATTCAGGAAGATTAAATAAGATAATTAGGGGGCATTGATAGAGGACTGGGACTTCCAGGGGAGGAACTTCCCCTCCCCATGTGGATCAGTACCTTGGCTGCAACTTCTGTTCTTCTATATAAGAAGCCTGGAGCCCCCAAGAGTTTAAGTGACTTACCCAGGGTCACACAGCCAATCTGTGTCAGATCTGGGACTTGATCTCTGATCTTCTGCTCCCTATCCACTACACCAGAAGTGTTGGACTTGGGCCCAACACTCTGAGCCAAATTAAAATGTCATCAGGAAATGTTTTTTAAAAGAAATAAAAATGCTATGCAACACAGATAATGTTAGCTTGTAGCTTTCTGAGTCAATATTTGCCCACAGGGCAGATTCTCTTACCACATCATAGCTGCCTCTCAAACCTGATAACAAAGATACCTTTTGAAAAAGCCAGGCTATATTTTGTATTTTTTGGCTTATTTTATTTCTTATGATTTAATCTTTCATTTAATTTAACTGCTGAAACCCCACATATGCACCAGTGAGATTTAACAAAAGTGAATTCAGCAAACATTTTTGAGGTTTCTGCTGCCTTATAGACCCCAGGAGGACAAACACAAAAGTCAGACAACCCCTGCCCCTTGGGAACTTTTTCCTGGAAGTCTACAGCCTGTCAGTGCATGCAAAGTCAATATATGACATGCTATGACTGTGAGCCTAGGACCCAGCTGGGCTAGAGAGAGAGCAGCCCAGGAGGCAGCTGGGGCCTGATGGGGACCTGAGCGAGCTTAGAGGGGAGCTGGGGAGCCACGGCACTGTGGGCAGACCTGTAAGGGCTAGGGAAATGGGAGGCATCGTTGCTGGGCTCATTGTAGGTGGGTGGGGGGTGATCATTGTCACTGTCCTTGTTGTGGTCGTCATCCTCGTCATCATCAACCCCAGAGGGTCTGGCTTTCACTTTCCCCTGCCTGGCCATGGACAGGGGGTGGTTGAATTCTCTGGGTCTTTGTTTCTCATTCTGTAAGAATCACTGAAGTAGCCTGCCTGCTTTGCTGGCTGCTCCCTGCATTGGTTCTGCTCGAGAAGCCCTATGGCGGGCTGGGGAAGGAGGGGAGTGGTGCAGCTGGGGCTCTCTGAGTTCCCACTTTTGAGTCTGCCCAGAGACAGCTGCTCTCTGCTAGGCTGGCCCCTAAAGTGGCTGTGTGGCCTCTCTCTCTACAGTGCCCCCCAAAACCATCCCTTTCCCTCTCCTCCCCACTTCCCTGCCTAATATAGCTTTAAACTTTGGTCGCTGGACACCTGCAAACAGATTTTTCTTTATACAAGGCTCAGCATCACCATCATCTCTGGGGATTCTTCCTGGATTCATCCCCACTGAAAGTTTTCCTCTTCTTCAAATGTTCCTGGAGTAATTTTGGGTCTCTCCCACTCTCCTTCCACTCAGTATCCTACTTATCTGTGTGACTGGTGTGGCCTCCTCCTTTCCACAAACACACCAGAGGAGAATGTTAGTTCCCTATGGGCAGGGACTTTGTTGTCTTTGTAATATCAGAGGCTTGGCCTGGTACATGCTTAATCAGTGGCTGTTTGTGAGAAAACTGCTGGGCAAGGTAGCCCTTTTAGAGCTGAATACCATCATTTGTGTATACTTCAGTGTGAATGAAATGTTGGGCGAGTCAATAGAGGAAAGGGAAGCAGGAAGTGGGAGGCACTGGCCTGAGTATCTGGAAAGGGGGGAGGGGTTGGGTGCCCATGGGGACCACAGCCTTTCCTTCTTGCTCTGGATACCCTTCTTTCAGGCAGCCGAGAGGCCACTCCCTTCTTTTCTGTTAACCTGTGCAGAGCCTGGGAGAGCTGAGAGGCTCTGAATATCCCAGCTGCATCTTGGGAGGCAGTGACTGGCCCCTGCCAGTGTGGGACTAACCAGCCTCCTTGGAGTACAGGCCAAGAGAGGGACGTGTCACCATGAGCCACGGAAATAAAGTGGCCTGTCCCAAAGAGACTCACCCAGCAATGGGAAGGACTGTGGGCCTTGGGAAGGGCATGGAACCCAGGCCATCTGGGCATGCAGGCTGGTTTTGTTTGGCCCCTGGATCTGCTCGGTGCTCCCAGCTCAAGGCAGGCTGAGCCAGGGTCCTGGTTCTGTGGCATTGCCAGTGCTCAGTCCTCCCTTGTGCCCGGCAGTCACCATGCTCATGGTCCCCTCTGTCCCCTCCTCAAACTGCCCCTCCGCCTTGGAATGCTTCCTCCCATTTTTGCAGAATTCCTTCTCCTCACCCCTTTTTTCTGCCAGGCTGAGGTGGGACTGCTCTGGGGCATCCTTTGTCCAATCCACTCCAACCAGCATTGTAAAGTACCTACTATGTGCTTGCACACACCCATGTTGACGATACCCACAGAAACTACGTCTGCCCTCAAGAAACTTACATTTGACTCTAGTATGCTTGTAGCAGAAAAGCTATAGCTCAAAGGTTTCTTATAAACATGTACAAAAACGGGTGCCCAGCTAGCTGTCCTTCTTACGCACTGTTCCTTCTTTACAGGTGATATTCTAACTGATTTTCTCCTGCTATTTTTCTACACCACCCCCTGAATCATCAGCAACTGAAGGAAAAAAGAAGCATGGAAGGACACAAATGGTGAGTAACCTTCCTCCTTCTGAACCCAGATAGTATGTGGGCAGCTTTGTAACCAGCCCTGCACGCAGTCAAACAAGAAACCTTGATCAGACACCTACTGTGTGCCAGGCAAGGTGATGAGTGCTGGGGATCCAAAGAAAGGCTGTGTGTGGGCAGCTTTGTAACCAGCCCTGCACGCAGTCAAACAAGAAACCTTGATCAGACACCTACTGTGTGCCAGGCAAGGTGATGAGTGCTGGGGATCCAAAGAAAGGCTAAAGCCAGTCCCTGTCCTCCAGGAGCTTACAGTCAGATGGGACATCGGTAAGAAGCCTGCATCCCAAGGGGCAGCAGTGCCTTTTGGAAGGACTTGGTGCTTCATGGTTTGTCTCTTCTGAGGAAACTCAGTGGCACAGATACCAATGATGGTGCCAGCCTCCTTTTTGAATCACTTTCCATAAGATATGGCATAATCAGAGTGATTCCAGTCTCTGATGAAAGTTGGTCTCTCTCGATTTTATGGTCATCCATGAATACTTACCCCGAATTAATCCATCTTAGAAAGCCATAGTGAGTAAAGCAGGTCCAACAGGCATATCTACCTGTCCCCTTGAAAGCCCCTGGCAGAGAGGACACGTTGGAAATTCTTACAAAGCCCAGGCCTCAAGGACAGGCCCAAGCCCCTTGTTGTCTGAAATGTGAAACAGCAAAGGCGTTTTGTTGACATCTTCCAAGGAATGTCCACATAGAATGGCCCATTCTAAAGGGTAGATGGGTCTCTGGTCTCCTCGCCTACCCTGACCTCAGTGACCAAACAGTTCCTAATTGTTCTAGACTGCTTTCCTAAGCCAATGGGATCTCATGCCCTTGTAACCTAGACGGCCAGTGTCTGGCTTGACCGGAGTCATCGTTAGGAAGCTGGGGTTCACTGATCAGCTGTGGTCTGAGGGACACAGGTGAAGGCCCAGAGGGCCTGAGGGAAGAAAGGGGGCCCTGAGCACTTGGCAGGTTAAAGACTCCAAGAAAGGAGTAGAGAGGGAAGGCCAGAAGGGGCTCTATCCAGAGACTGTCCCTTCATTGGCTGCTGCAGCTTCTCTTCTCAGGGTCTAACTATGAAATTTCTTTTTCACATCTATTGACATATTTTTGAAAGAATGCTTTTCAGGATACTCCCCCTTAGGGATTGACATGTTGTCCTTTATTTTTGTTCAATTTAGTATCTGTTACAGATTTGATGATTAAAATGTGAAATCTTTAGACATCTTACCCTTCGCCCTACATGTCAGTATTCTCTTATACAGTCATCACCCTACAAGTGTCAGAGACAACATAGCAGGAAGAAGAGAGTGTTGGGCTTGGAGTTCAGAGATGTGGGTTCTAATCCTGGCTTTGCCACAAAGCAGCCAACCTGGAAGTGTTTTACGTCTGGGGATCCTAGGCTGGTCTCTGAGGTCCAGTACAGCACTCAAGCTTGGGCCTAAGCCTCATGTTGAAATGTCATTTAAAAAAATGCTTTGGCAAATGTTGAAATGTGTCATTTCCTGTTAGTCAAATAACACACTAGGAAAATACTTCCTGCATAGGCCAGAGCTGTCATTGGCAAATGGAGGCATCCAACACGTCCCAGAAATTCCCTCACAGCTTCCTCCCTCTTGTAACTGTCCGCATGTTCTTGGCAGCTACTCCAGGGAATTTTATGACCAATACGCCCAAAGTCAAGACAAGTCAGTTGTGAATAAGATGCAACAGAAGTATTGGAAAACAAAGCAAGCCCTCATCAAGGTGACAGGCAAGAAGGAAGACGAGCACGTGGTGGCCTCTGATGCAGACCTGGATGCCAAACTGGAGGTGGGTGGGCGCTCCCTGGTGGCCCTGGGGTGGGCACAGCTCACGCACACTCCCAACTGTGGTGGCCAAGACATAACCTGAACACGTGCACTCCATCAGGCAGAGGGGGATGTGGGCCCTCTCCCCAAGCTGATCTCTACACGTCTAATAAGTACAGTGGGAGGAACATTGAGTCCCAGATGATTAACATTCCAAGGACTGAACCCCCTTTGCCCCCTGTCTTCCCCCACAAATCAGGACTGTGCCAGTGAGAAATCCCAGAGAGGGCAACAGGAACAGGGCAGGCTCGGGTCAGCTCTCAGAGAGAAAGGGCCCTCGTGTGAATTTCCAGCAAAGCTTTAGGATGGATAACAGGAGCAAGTGCTGATGCTGACAAGAATCACTGGCATTGACAAAGTGGTTTAAGATTGCTGCACACTTTACAGATAGTATCTCATTTAAGTGTGGGAGGGAAGTCGGTGAGATTATCCCCATTTTCCAGTTGAGGAAACTGAGGCAGACAGAAGTTAAGTGACTTGCCCAGGGTCTCACAACTAAGTGTCTGAGGTAGCATTTGAACTCAGGGCTTCCTGACTCCAGGCCCAGTTCTCCATGCACTATGGTGCCCCCTGGTTGCCTTATCAGGTAGAGGATTGGCGAGCATTTGGAAGGAAAGGTATGAAAGATCCCCTGGTCTCAGCACAGATTCCCCAAGGACCCATCAGAAGGTTCACAGTTTGATTCAATTGAGCAGACTGGATAGAGAGCCACTCATGGGATTGGGCTTGTGTCACTTTGGGGACACGAGGATGGAAAGGAACAGCCCTGCCCTCAGAGGCCTTCTGGTATAAAGAGGGTATGTGAGACACAGCCATTGACTTGGAGTGAGACAAGGCAGGAGGATGGGGTGAGGGCAAAAGGAAGAGCCGACAAAGGACAGCAGGCTACTGGGGGAGGGAAGGGAGAGGACACCCAGGCCAGGCCTACAGGGGAGGCAGTGTCTCAACAGGCAGAGACGTGCAGGGTGAGGAGGTGGGAGCAGCAGGGAGAGACAGGGGAAGAGCCAGAAGTCCAGGTGGGCCAGGTGTGGAGTGGGGCAAAGGGATGATGTGTCATGGGCACTTGTGGAGCCATATTGGGGAGGACTTGAACACCAGGCTGTGGCCATGATGGGCTCACTCTCAGAGGTCTTTGAATGAGGGAGTGACTTAGTCAGACATGACTAGGCATGGCTATCCTGGCAAGTGACAAATGTGTGAAGGGCAGACTGGGAAAGAAACAGGAGTCTGGGAGCCCAGGTAGGAGACAAGGATGTCTGTCCATCCAAGAGGGTCCAAGTGGGGTTAACAGCCATGTGAGTGGAGAGAAGGGAACAATTTGGGGGAGGTTGTGGAGATGGAAAAGATACGAGAGAGAGAGAGAGAGAGAGAGAGAGAGAGAGAGAGAGAGAGAAAGGAGATGGAGAGAGAAACAGAGAGACAGAAGAGAAGAGAATAGGAGAGGAGAGGGAGAAGAGAGAAAGACAGAGACAAAGACAGAGAGACAGAGAAAATGAGAGAACATTGACTAAGCATTTCCTATATGCCAAGCACTATTAAGTGCTGAAGACACCGCAAGAAAACAAGTGGGCCCTGGCTCTTAAAGAGCTGACATTCTAATGGGAAACTGGAAAGTGGAGGAGAGATTGCCTGGTAAAGGAAGGTCAGGGGCTGGGTGGCCAACTGTGGAGATGGAGCAGGCACAGTGTGGTTTCTGATACTATGGAGGTTCCAAGCAGGGACTCATAAATCACAGAGAGTCGTCCCCAGGGGCCAATTGGGAAATAGAACCGGGATGAGCCAGGAGAATGTAATTGGATTAGGGTTAGAACACAGACTAAAGCGATAAACTTGGGAAGAGCTGACCCTGTCACATGGGCACTTAATCACATCTTTTCTGACTTCTTGGAGGGGTGGGGGAGGAGAACAGTGGTCAGGATGATGCCTTGGCTTGGGTGATTCACAGATTATGAACACTTTTAGCTGAAGAGTTCCAATGATGAATAAGTGGGTGTTGACCTGAATGGAGGTCATTAATGATGGTACATCTGGGTCTCTGTCCTTGGTCCTGCCCCAGTAAACATTTTCATCCATGCTTCGGATGAAGGTGCTTCTAAGTCTGTGGCTAACACACAAGGTGGGAGGGATAACTAATGCCTTGGAGGACAGAATCAGGGTTCCAAGACATCTCAAGAAGTTAGCATGTTGTTCGAGAACCCACAAGATGATCTCCAATAGGGATAAATGTAAAGTCTTCCCCTTGTGTTCAAGAAGTCAGTTGCACGGGGTAAGAAGTTCCTATGAAAAAGTTCCTGAGAGTTCCAATTGACTGCCTCCTTAACAGAAGCCAATGACAGGAGGTAACAGCCAGAAAATCGAATGGTTTGGGCCACAGTTCATGGCTGCCCATGTCCAGAGAGCAAGAGGAGATGTTCCTGCTCTGCCTCTTCTGCTCAGACCACAGCTAGAGAACATAGTTGAGTTCTGGGCACCATGTTCTCTGAGGGACCTTAGTGCATAGGAGGGTGGTGAAGGGCTGCGAGCTGTGTTATTTGTGAGGGACAGTTGAAGGATATCTTCAAACATTTGTGGAAAGGCACTGTGACTCAGCGGTTAGAGAGCCAGCCAGACCATGATTCGTGCCTCGGCTCTGCACTCACTGGCCGTGTAAGTCCAGGCAAGTCATGACTTCTCAGACCAGGTGCCAAACTCAAAAACAGCGCGAGATGCCAAGTCATGCAGACGGACTTAGAAAACCACATATTAACCTCATCTATGTCCCATTGTACTTTTTTCACTTTGTTGAGTATTTCTCCTTCCCCTGCAGAGTAGTCTCCAGCATCTGCTCTAGGCACCTCTGCCAGACTCTCCATTGTTGAGAAGAGGCCCCCCCTTTCCCTGGGGGGAGGGAGTTTTCTGACCTGAGGGACTCCCTACATGGAGGAAATTACAGACCAGTTAGAAGAGGGTTTTTCATATCCCAGAGCGATGTGAAAAGTGTTCCAGAAATTCATGCCAGCCCTTTCAATCTAGGGGGAGGGGGAGGCTATCAGCCAGGATGGACAGTAAAGGGCCCAAGCAGAGTGTCCCAAGGTGGGCTCCACTCGCAGGCTCTATATTGGGTCTCACCTGCTTTCTCCGCGCCCCCTCGGTATGTTTCCAACTCCTGAAAGGTGAGGGTAATAAAAAGGGCTCGGAGCATTTATCAAGTGCCCTGGATCATCCCATGCTGACACAAACCCCCCTGTATCCCTCTGGGCTCCCTGTCCTGCTTGTATGTGACTCCCAGGCAGCGGGCCATGGTCCGAGGGTGAGTGTGAGGAGGTGCATCTTCCTTGGCCGGAGCAAATAAAGGAGACACTGTATCAAGCCAAAGCAGGGCTGCAATCACCCACGTTGTGAAATCACAGATCCTGGAGGGACTGAAGTATTGCTGTCATTTGCCTTGTAACGAGATCTTAAAACCAATTCTTAAAAACACCGTATAAAAATGCTTGGTCACATGTATTTCTTCATAATATTACAGACTGGGGAGAAGCTGTTGGTCTGCTGCTCACAAGTGTTGGCTATGAACTCAGTGGCTCTGTTTGATTTTAAGGGCGGAGGCGTAGCCCCTACTTTCCGAGTCTTCCCTCCTTCATTTTTAGTTCGAGGTCGGGATTCAAGCTTCAGTCCTTTCTCTTAAGGTCTTCATTCCTGTTAGATACAAATTCCCCTGAGAAGGAGGTGAAACTATGTTCAGTCATTTACGCTTTAGTGCGAATGAGTTTCGAGGAGCAGGTTATTAATAGGTAGAGAGTGTGAGGCTATTGGGTACCTTGGAGAGGTAGGAGGGAACAATGGCAGGAAGAGCATAGTCAAGGACTAGGCTGAACCCATCACCAACATCCCTGAGCTGGCATTGGCCATTGATGTGTTGAGTCATTTCAATTGTTCACGACCCCATCTGGGGTTTTCTTTCGAAGATACTGGAGTGGCTTGCCATTTCCTTCTCTAGCTCATTTCACAGATAAGGAACTAAAGCGAATAGGGTTAAGTGACTCGCCCAGGGTCACCCAGCTAGTAAATGTCTTTAGATACACAATGCCAAAAATTGATTCACAAGAGATTTTTATAACTGCCTACTGTGTGCCATACACCATGCTAGCTTGGGGGAGGTGAGAAGTACCATCAGAAGTCCTTATCCTCCAGGAGTTTATAAAGAAAACGGAAAGGATAAACCCCAAGGACCCTAAGGGCTGTCCAAACAACCAGTGAGGTCACTGAATTTATTACTTTTCATCAAGACACTTCAGTACATGAAGAGCGAAGCTTTATTAAGTGGTTCCCATGGGGCTATTGCCTGCCTGTTTAGCATCGTATTTAACTGAAAATTTATTCTTTTAAAAAAACAACACTTTGGTAAATAATGTAGGGGTCAGACCCTTGAACTGCCAATGGCCATCCCGGGTCTGTCTTAGCAAACTGCAGACTGCCCAGTCCCTTGCTCTGTTTTCAACTGTTGTGCCATTGCGGGGGGGGGGGGGATGGGAGAGGAGAGGGGGAGGATGGGGGAACACTGGGGCAGGGCACTCCCTCCACCCACCAAGACTGGCCCACCTGGATTAGAATTCAGCATCAGTTGCCTGGAGACACTGACTGCTTTGGTGACTTGCCCAGGGTCCTTGAATAAGCTGGGTCTTTGTAACCCAGAGGCTGCCTCTGTATGAAGAAATTAATCATCGCCATTTAGAAATGGGCTCTGTAATGTGACACAGAGAGCGCCCCCTGCCACCCTTTCCCCACCAAATAACGACATCTCTGGTGCCACAAAAGGCCTGATGCTATTAGGAAAGGCAGAAGGAAATCTCTAGATCCTGGGCAGAGGTCAGATGAATGACAGGGCAGGTCCGTGTCCCCTCCCCTTTATCCCAGGCTCTGCAGCTGAGGCTGCCATGGTCCCTGCCCTCTAACCATTAGGCTCCCTTGCTCTCTCTGCACTCTTTTCTTCCCATATGGCATCAGTCCCTCTCCCTTTGACCACGGCCAGAGTCCTCACGGTCTCTCCTGCTGCCACCAGCTGGCGCTCATTCTACATGTGCCCCCTGCCTCCATCCTTCTCCTCTTGCAAAGGGGCAGGACAAAGGGGAGGGGGTTGCTGCCAGACCCCCGAGTGCCTGCTCTCAGTGTTTGGGGAAGAACCACACTCACAGAAGCATCTCCACAATGAGATCCATGTCATAGCTTTGATGGTCCTGTAGGGGAGGGAGGGAGCCCCCCACTCTTGGTGCCCCTGGGTCCCAGCATGTGAAACCCTCTCCCTGTGTTTGCTTCAGCTGTTCCACTCCATCCAGAGGACGTGTATGGAGCTCCTCAAAGCCATCGAACTCTATCAGAAGAGGATTTGCTGTAAGTATTCCAGTGACCTTCAGACTCCTGTGTGCCCAGTATAAAATGTGGTGAAACCCCTCTCTTGGGTGTTGATAAGATACTCATCAGGGACTGAGATGCGCTCTTTGCTCTCTGAGCTTTTCAGGAATTTCTTGGGAAGTGTGCTGCTTGGGACAGCTAGGTGGCACAAGTAGATAGAATACTGGCCTTGGAGTCAGGGGGAGGACCTGAGTTCAAATCCAGCCTCAGACACTTACTAACTGTGACCCTAGGAAGTCACTTAATCCCGATTGCCTCTAAATGTGGGGGGAGGTGGGGCGGGGGGAAGGAAATGTGCTGCTTGTGAGATTTGCCCTTTGGTGGAGAATCAGGAACTAAAGCTTGTCTACACTGGGCATGCAGAGACCAGGACACCTCACTTTTCTTCCCCAGACTAAAAGTCCATTGATGACTTATCCATTGGTATTTCCATGTAGTTGGTTTCCCTTTAGTTGTCCAAGTAACCCAGGCTTGGAAACACAAGTGATGCTTGGCACCCTGTGCCCAAAGATTCCATTTTCCTTTGAGCATTAGCAGAGAGCAGGCACAGCAGCCCAGCCCCCACCATGTTACCTCCTCCGTGACTCCGGCCCTCTCCCTGATGGGTTCATTGGATTGGATTTGAGTCTATTAGAAAGGGCAATTTTCTTATGGTTTGATTAAAATCCATTTTTAGAGCAATCATCCTGAAAGGCCAGTGCAGCTTGCTCTGTGTAGATCCACTTTGGGTGGCTACATCGACACATTAGATTGTCAAAAAGTTAGTTTGAAAAGGCATCATTCACACATTGCGCAACAAGGAAATGAATAGATCTTTTGTCTGCTTGTTTCCAAAATCTTTGCCAGCATTTGAGCATCATTGGGTACAAACAGCTACTGTAGGAAAAGGAAGATCATGTGCTCTGGAGCCAGACTGAAAAACCACTCTGTGCTCACCAGACAATGGTGAATTCGATAATTCTGCCATAATGCACCCACAAGCGTCCACACCTCATCCACACCTGCATCCAAGGGCCCAGAGTCCCCAGGGAAATCATTGGCCTTAAGCCAAACAGGAGGAGATTCCAAACATCACCTGGACTCCTCCAGTCAGTGTATCATGCTTGGGATCCCCTCCTGACTGTCACCTACCTAGGGGAAGTGAAGCAGGCAGGTGGGCAAGAGAGCCTCTGACCTTGCCACGAGCCTCATCCAAGTAGAGGCAGTCACCAACCAGCTCACAAGAAATTAGTCAGTAATGACTGACCCAGGGCACCAGTGGCCCTGGGCCAGGATCCCTTCTTGGAAGCAGCCTGGAGCAAACAGGAGAAGGGGCAGCAGCCAACAGCCCAGAACCAGGGAGTTCAGCCCAGGTGGGCTCCCCTGAGATGAGGACCAAGTGATTGCTTCCAAGCATGCTCAGCGAGGAGGGAAGGCTCACTTGTGGGCCTGCCTTTTGTTCATTAGGAACAGGACACCAGTGAGTAAACCCCGAGTGGACACGGCTGCTGACGCCCCCTGATTCTCACCAGGAGCTCTGTCCTTACCAGCCAAGGACAGCAGTCACCAACGTTTTGGGTCATACACCCTAAGAGCAAAAGAATTTAAGCATGCACCCTAATATAAGTGTACTTGTTTATAAATCATATTTGTATGCTACTGTCCTAATACAATCAAAAGATTCAATTCAGCTAGCCTTCACTCTATCCACTGAGGTACCCAGAAAACAGATGACAAAGCCCTTGGAACAGATGCATATGGTCATGCAGAATAAATCCTGCCATTGGTCATATTTCAAACATATATACATATGTGTGTATGTATATATGTGTATATACATATATGTTTAGGTTTATGTGTATGTTTGTGTATGTATACCAATGGTACATGTGTGTATGTGTTTGCATGTATGTAACTATGTGTAAACATGTGTGTGCGCCTCAGTCTTCACCACTCTCAATAGATAAGTCATGTACTTCATGGCTGCACCTCTGGAACCTTGGCCAATCATGGAGTTGATTCTGGTTCTCGAGTCTTTCAAAGTTGTCTGTCCTATCAGGGTTATTGTGAGAATTGCTCTGGTCCTGCTCACTTCACTCTGCATCAGTTCACAAAAGTCTTCCCAGGGTTTCTCTGAAACTGCCCCTTTCCTTATTTCTTATAGCAGAAGTGTTCCATGGGATCTGTATTCCAGAATTTGTTCAGCGGATCCCCATATGATGGGCACCCCCTTTGTTTCCAGTGCTTTGACATCACAAAAGAGCTGCTGCCGCTGTTTGTGAGCGTGAGGGTCCTTCCCTCTTTCAGTGGTCTCTGTGGGGCTCAGGCCTAGCAGTGGTGTTGTGGGGTCAAAGGGTCTGCCCAGTTTCAGAATTCTGGGGCCACAGTTCCAAATCGCTTTCCAGAATGGCCAGACTAGTCCACAGTGTCACTGACCATGCATCAATGTCCCTGCTTTCCCACAGCCTCTCCACCATTTGTCATTATCTTTTTGTCCATTGTACCAGTCTGATGGGTACAAGGGAAACCTCAGGGTTGCTCTAATTTGCATTTCTCCAATTATTAGTCATTTGGAACATTTTTTCACATGGCTCTTCATAGTTTGGACTTCTTGCTTTGAGAACTGCCAGTTCATATTCTGATGATTTATCAGATGGGGAATGGCTCTTGTTCTTATAAATCTGAATTGAGTGATTTTATATGTTTTAGAAATATAGTTAGTCTCATCTCCTAATGAGCTCTAGCTGTGGCTGTTTGAGCCTCAGAGCTCTTCCTGGAAGCCAGATAGGGAGAGATGACTTTTGGGGGATTCTCTTGTTGTGGCCTTTGACAGGGGCGCAGGTATGTGTGTATGTATGTACATGTGTATGTATGTATGGAGAGACAAGCAGAGAAACACAGAGACAGAGACAGAGAGGAGAGAGAGAGAGAGACAGAGAAAGGAGAGACAATCAGAGAGAGAGAGAGAGAGTCTGAATGAGCACAGAATCATCATTTTTATTTCACTTGGTAAACTAAGGTCAAAGTCAGTTGATCACAAAAAGTCTGATCTAGGAAATTTTCCCTGGCTGCTAAGATATCTGTTAAAGGGCTGTGTGTGTGTGTGTGTGTGTGTAAGGTCAAGGAATCTTGTCCCGGATGTGATGCTATAAATAGAAAGCAACAGAAAAGTTGAATGTCAGGTAGGGGCAGTAGCCAATGAGCTGGTCCCAAGCCCAAGAGCCTCCTGGCTGTGCTGAGGAGCTGGGCCCACCCTCAGCAGATGAAAAGGGAGCATCAGTGGCTTGGTTTACTGTCAGCACAGGGCCTGGTTTGTAGCTTCAGTAGCCCTGTTTCCAGTTCTCTGACAAATAGGGGTTTGTCCTCCTTGATATTTGAGCCCTCATCCTGCAAATAGAAGAACTGACTGAAAATTCTCTGGGGCTGGGAGATGGGAGTGTCGGGGTAGGGGTGGGGATGGGAGAGGGAATGAAGGTGGGGGTTGGGAGGGGATGGAGATGGAGATGGGGGTGGGGCGGGGGAGGGGGAGGGGAGGGGAAGGGGTGGTGTGGAGTGGGAGATGGGGAGAGGGAGGTGGTGAAGGAGGGAATGGGGAAGGGGTGGGGGATAGGGGTGGGGAAAGGGAGAGGATAGTGTGGGGTGGGGAATGGGGAGAGAGATGGGGTGAGAGATGGGGTGAGAGAGGGGATGTCGAGGGGGGTGGGGGAAGGGGTGGGGGAGGGGATGGGGAAGGGGTGGGGAATAGAGGTGGGGAGGGGGATGGGATGGGGGGGCTCGCTCTGCATCCTCACGCTCTCTCTAAAGAGTGCCTCATGCCACCCCTCCCCTGCTTGGGAATCCTCACCCTGCTCATTGTCCCTTTTCCTCTTCTCTCTTCAGTCCTATCACAAGAAGAAAGTGAGCTGGGCAGGTTCCTTCGCTCCCAGGGTTCCCAGGACAGAACTCGAGCTGGGAAGATGATGCAGGCCACGGGGAAGGCACTGTGCTTCTCCTCTCAGCAAAGGTGAGCCACTCTCCCAGTAGGCATCCCCCCACAGTGGGAGCCAGGCAGTTCATTTGGGAGTAAACCTCCAGTGGTGAAGTCCAGGCCTCCAGGAAGTGCCCAGGGCCCATCCAGCACTCCAAAGGGAGATAGAATCAGACCCAAGCCGAGGCGCACTATTCCCAGGCCCCTCCTTAGCTGATCCAGGAATTCCCTTAATAAAAATGGTTCAGTTAAGGAATCTCCCGGGACCCTTATCCCATGGACCAGAAAGCTGCCCTCCATCTCTGGACGGAGCAGCCTGGCTTCCAGATATCTGAGTAAAAGCTATGTCTGATTTTTCTTACTGTGTGTTTCTTCATTAAATGACCTTTGTTTAACCAAAAGAAGAATTGTGGCAATGAAGCATTTCTTAGCCTAGAACCAGGCTCAGATGCAGCCCATTAGTGTTTTTAGTAGTCAGCCTAGGCCCATTAACTCAGATGATTCACCCAGGAGGCAAGGTCAGAAGCGAGTGCCCTGAATGCATCTGGTGAACCGTCGAGCATCCCAGAATGTGGTCCTTTCATCCAGGGCATTCCTTCATCAAGATGGCAGCTGTGATTCTGCTGCCACTGACCTATGGCTGCCCTAAGAGGACAGTAAGGTCTGACCTCCAACACCATCACACAGGAACGTGCATTGGTCATGCCTCGGAGCTGGCCCAAGATAAATGTGGATCAGTGAAGACAGAGGCTCATCCAAGCCTGTGTGGTAGAGCCATAATGAGCCATACAAAGCTAATTGGCCCATGTCACGTTGGGCCTCTTTCTGTAGGCTTCCTAAAAAGCCCACTTCTCTTTTCCCAGTAATCTTCCCTTTTTAGGAGGCTTAGAAAGCACAGCCACCTGTCTGCAGCAAGTAGCCAGGCGTTCCCAAAGCATTTCCATGTTTTTAGGTCACAGAGACAGGGGATGGAAGGGGATCCCCCAAAGGGTGATGTTTCTTCTGGGCTGTGCTGCCTCACTTTTCAGGAGTCCCACTCTGGGGTCTTGGATGGCTTTCGCGTTCAGGCCATGCCCATTCTTGTGGATGTGGGATGAAGGTGAAGAAGGGGTCACCTCCCCATCCCAGCCTTGATCATTTAACCTTCATGCCTGATAGTGTAACTTTGCTGAATTTTGGTTTCTTCTGTTTTAATAGCAAAAGTAAAAAGTCAGTCAGTCTATAACCATTTATTAAGTACTTATGACGTGAGGCTAAGTGATGGGGATAGGGTAAGAGCCAAATACAGTCCTTGCCCCCAAGTAACTTACAGTCTGATGGGGAGACAACAAGCAAACACATCTGTACAATCCATAAATAGGATAAATAGGGAGGAAGGAAGAGCGGAGGCTTGAGAGAAGCTTCCTGTAGAAGATCAGAGTCTAGTGAAGGAAGCCAAGTGCTCTGGCTTCCAAGCTGAATTAAAAAAAAACTCTACTAGACTGCCCCCAGGAAGACCTTAGGAACTGACCTTTTTTTGCAAACCAGCAGAAACTTTAGCAGGAATAACCCACAGGTGAAGACATTCAGAAACCCCAGCTTCTGACTTTTGCTGTCCCAGGAAGGGTCACAAAGAACACCAACAGATTAACATGGATTTCCAGAACTCTGGCTTCAATAGATCCAGGAAAATTGTCCAGGTTCAGGAGAAAGGATCCCTTTAAGAGAAGGGTCAATGAATGCTCCAGGATTCTTTGGACATCGGTTCTAAGGAGGTGCCGACAACCTCTGGTGTTTTGTTAGAACCGGTGATTCACAGAATCATTTCTCCAGAGCTGAAAGGGCCTTGACCATCTAGCCCCGCCCTCTCATTTTTACAGATTAGAAAATTGTGGCCCAGAAGGTTACATGACTTGCCTACAATCATGCAGGCAGCTGCCACCAGAACTGGCATTTGGGCCCACGTTCTCTGACTCCAAATCTGGCTCCCTTTCCAGTGCCCCGTGCATATTAAAGTCGAAATAGACATTTGCGTAAGACTTTGTCTTCCCGATTCTGTGTAATTGATGGAGGGAAAGGAATCCAGTGTTCCACTGGGATATATGTGGTGCCCTTATGGACTGGTGCCATTGGAGCTTTGAAAACGACTAGCAAGATCCCAGGAGCAGTGGCCATTCTGGCTTGCGGAGGTCTTAAAACCCAAATGGAAAAGCTGGCCATGCCATGATGCTGCTGCACGTGGCTGAAGAGGGTCATTCGCTCGCCCCGTGGCCCTGGGTGTTGTCCCCACAGAAGCCACCTCCTTTCCCCCCCATGTGGACCAGCCCAGGTGAGCTGAATGCATCTCCTCTGGCACCAAGGGCAGGGCCATCGATGCTGAAACTGATCTGGACTCCTGACATCTTACTCTGTATTCCTGAGACTGTGGAGAAAAAAACAACCGTTTTCAATGTGGCTCAGACCAGGATGTCTGTCTTTGACTTTTGTGGCCATGTTCCTGGGGAAGAGTGGTCCCTTTGTCCTACATTCATAAATAAAATTTCCTCAGCCCCCAAATTAAATCAACAAGGGATCTCTTCCAATTAGTGTGACCTGTAGCGAGATAGAGGAAGCATTTATTAAAAGCTTAGCGTATGATCTAGGAATCAAAACACAAATAAGCCAGACAGGGGCTGCCCTCAAGGAGCTTAGAGTCTAGTGGGGAAAGACTCATGTACTCACATACACACCACGCCACACACACACACACACACACACACACACACACTACATACACAGCACGCACATACACACACTCATTTACACACTATACAGACACACATACTCATGTACACACCACACACGCATACACAGCACACACAGCACACACACTCACTTATACGACACACGACACACTCACATACGCACTATACAGACACACACACATACTCATGTACACACCACACAAACACCATACACCCCCCCACACACCCACACTACATACATATACAGCACACACATACACACACACACACTCACATACGCACTATACAGACACACTCACACATATACTCATGTACACACCACACCACACACACGCATACACACACACACACACACCACACACCACACACCACACACCACACACCACACACGCATACACAGCACACACATTCAGGGATGCTTTTTTACCCTGTGTTTCTTCTCCCCAATACCTGGAGCAGGAGATTTCCCAAGGACTTCTGCCTGGCCAGAGTCCAAAGGAGGACCTAGGTGTCTGGGTCTCCTTGACCTTAATCTAAACATCAGGCTTTAGGGTGGGGGAGGATGGTAACAGCCCAAAGCAAGAATGACAGATGTTGCTGGAAGCCAGGCCTACAGAGAGCCCTAGCACTGAAGGGAAGAGATCTGGATGCAAATCTAACCCCTTCTGTCTGTGTGATTAAGTGACTCAGTTTGCTCTCCCTGTGAAATGGGGGTGATCCTCACAGGAAAAAGAGACAAGGCAGTCATGCAGCGATGACAGGGCTCCTTGGTGGAACTCTGTGTGAGATGGCAGGAGAATGCCCAGGAGGCCACCGAGTGGACCCAGTGAGAAGAGGGCTCTGGGAAGGGCTTCAGGCTACCTGCCCCTCTGGAGGGACAGCCCACACTGAATGCCCAGATGAAGCACTTTCTGGGAGAGCTGGGACGTGTGGAAGGCACTTTGCAATCCTCAGCTTTTACTATTATGTTTGTTTTTATTTCATCTGGACCTAGGATGTCAGGAGCACAGGGGTGTCCTGCTGCCTCCTTGCTCCTATTATCAGCTCTCAGTCCAGCTGAGCGGGCCACTTTATTTTTCTGTCCCTTTTCTGTGAATTGGGCATAATGATCATATCTACACTGCTGACCTTACAGGGTAGTTATGAGAAAAGTTCTTGAAAAACCTTAGCGCCGCTATACAGTTATTTTCACCTTTGGGACAGGCATGGTTTCCCCCACCGCACCTCCCCATCTCCATTCCTCAGGAGCAGCAGCAACAGGACACCAGCCTGTTGCTCCAAGAACAATGCTGAGCCTGAGGGTTCAAGTGGGTGGAGCCCCCTCCAGGGCCCTGATGGGTTTCAATCTCACTGCCTGAAGGGTCCACCATTCCAGCATGAGAAATAGTATTGGGGAATATTCTGGTTTCCTTCCTGCAGCAGCACCCTCAGCATGGACTTCATCTCTTCCTCAGGCTGGCCTTGCGGAGCCCTTTGTGCCGACTCTACCAGGAAGTGGAGACATTTCGGTACCGCGCCATATCTGATACCTGGCTGACCGTGAACCGCATGGAGCAGTATCGGACTGAGTACCGTGGTGCTTTGCTATGGATGAAAGACGTGTCTCAGGAGCTGGACCCAGACCTTTTCAAGCAAATGGAGAAGTTTCGGAAGGTAGGAGGTTTGGGGTAGAGGTTCCATGGGGTGTCCCACACCAGATACCTGCCCTCCAGGACTGAGGGGTGTCTAGATCACTGGTAAAAAAAGGCCAGAATGCAGGGAACACAGAGAGACGGCCAGCATAATTGGTGTCTCCTGATGTGACAGAAGACCAATTAACCTGACATTAATTCTCTAAAGAGAAAAGAAGGCTGACAGCAAATTGCTAGGGTTTAGTAACTGGTCCTAATTAGGCGCTGATGTCCAAGTGTTTACAGGAAGGGTACTTTTTAGGAGGCTGATGCTTCTAGAGATCTTTTAGGGCATGAGAAAGAAGAGCTGGGTTGGGATCAAGTGAAATGTGGCTTTTAGATGTGAGAAGATACTGGGTGCCTTTCTAGAAGTTCCCAAACCCCCATTCATTATAATAGAAATACCATCCCTGCTTTTTGAATGAAACATCTGGGGACAGTTTGAAGGTTTGGCTCCTGCCAGTGGTGAAGAGGAGACAGAGGACATGGGGCTGGGCTTGCAGGAGAAACCTTCTTGGAGGGCTTGGCTGCAAAGACCTAGGTGTCCGTCCCTCTCCCCCCCCAACCCCCCACAGTCTCAGTCTCTCTGTGAGCTCCGAAGGAAGGGCTGGGGTGGGGAGATTTAAGATGCTCTGGGTTCATAGCTCTTCATGTGTATTTGGGGTTAGTGCTTTGGGCATGGATGATGTGAAGAAGGATTTGTTTTTAAGCATCAAATGTATTAGATAATGTGCATTCCAATTTAATTCCATTTGGTATTGGCTATAATGACTATAATTAAATCCTATGGTCACCATGTTTTTTTTAAGCTGACCTCTTAGCTTATTTTTTAAGTTTATCAATAGCATTAATTTTTACATCCCCTAAATTTCCAAATATATGTCTCCCTTCTCCTCTCTTAGCCATTGCCTACAACAGAAGAAGGCAGCATTCTGCACCCACAAGCCCCTGCCTCTGCAAATTAGGGAGGGAGGTTCATGTCTCTACCTCTTCTTTGTGGCTAGGCTCTGTCACGATAACTATATAACATTCTGGGTGTTCTGTGGCTGCTCTCTATGTTATGGCAGCCCTGGTGTAGATAGTTTTCGTGGTTCTGCACACTCCGTTCTGTGTCAGTTCAGATAAGTCTTCTCTGCCTCTCGGGATTCTTTATCTTCAGCATTTCCGATGAATTCCATTATCGTGGTTACCTCCATGTGTTTAGCCTGCCTCTATTTATCGGGCATTTGCTTTGTTCCCATTTCCCAGTTACTGCAAAAGCTGCTTCTGTGAGTACTGTGGCCTCCTCAGGGCATTGTGTGCCCGGCAGTGGGTCCTCTGCATCAAAAAGTATGGATAACTCAGTCCTGTTTAGCATGATTTCCAGAATGGCTGCAACAGTGTAGCAATGATCAGGAGTTGCCTAGTTGTAAGGATAGTTGCCACCACAAGGGGGCAGCCTTGTCCTGGTGATTCCCACAGCTTTCCCTGCTCTGGCCAAAGATGGCTTCTTTGTCATCCAGATCTTGACTAGGTGCAGAGAGAGGAAATCCGCCAAAGGAAGGAGTTAGCAGAGGCCCAAGCACATGACTGTCTTCTTGTGGAAAGACATCTCTTGGCAATTGGGGATGTTTTCCTAGGGGTCTCTCTGGGCATACGCACTTAATAGTTTGGGCGGCACTCTTGAGTGTACAACTGACCATCGTTGGGAGGTGGGCAATTGTATAACGTCTCATTGGCTCTTTCTGCTGTATAACTTGGAGCCTCAAATCTCTTGGGAGAAAATGCTCTTAGCAGGTTCCTAGGGACCTTGGATCAGGGGGAAGCCTTGGGCTTCTTGCTCCGAGAGTATGAATCCATCAGATTCATAGGTGGAAGAAACCTCAGAGATCATTTAGCCAAACCCTTCATGGCTTCCAGAGGGAGAAACGGAGGGAAAGGATACTGGCCAAGGTCATGTAGAGGTTGTGGAAGAACGAGGACCGTGGTGAAGCTTCTTGAATTCCAGTTTGTTGAATTTTCTTCTTTTGACTCTTTCTGTGTAACCTTGGCTCAAGGGGCTGATTGCACAGGACTCTCCTCCTTGGTAAAGAATGATTATTCAGTTCACCATGCCTTTGAAGGGCAGGAGGAACTGGCGAAAGGAAAGGGAACTTTATTGTTCAAGGGGAACTTCCCTGGAGTCTCTACTGTAGCAAGCTGGGGATATGGACATGATCCAGACTGGGCACTTTTCTCTGTGCTATCTTCTTCCTACAGTCTTTCTCTTCCTTCAGTGGCCTGAAGAGAGGTTGGAATAGCAGCCTGTCTTCTCTTTCTCTCTTGAATCCGGCAGCCAGAAGAAGCCACATCTCTCATCCCTCTGCTCCTCTTACCAACCCCAGCTGACCCTCACAAAGGCTGCAGACCTCTAGTGATGGGAAGCTCCTTGTCTTCCTCAGATGCCCAATTCCTCAGTGGCAACTCTCCTTGCCAGGAAGTAGACTCTTCCTGTCTTTTGTCTTTGAGCCCTTGTGCCTTTACCAGGCTAGCTCTAGAAACATTCTGCTCCTCAGACACTGGCCAGGGGTCTGGGGAGTGGCCGCCTCTTGGTATCAAAAGTTTGTCTTGCAGGACTAAATTCAAAAAGCCGGTCTTATCAGCTAGAGGATAAATCAGTGGGATAACAATTCATGTGAAACAGATGGGGTGGAGGGGGGAAAGAAGGAAGGGGAAGGGTTCATTGTCTTCTAGCCCCTTATCAATGTGATATTACAGACCCAGACACCTTTGTGTGATGTCAGACTGCCTTAAGGGAAGCAGAATGACCAGGACCAGCAGTGGGAAGAGCCCCTCAGCCCTGCTCAGAGCACATCTGGAGGCTTGCATTTAGTCCTGAGGACCATGATTTTACTGATTTTTAGAATTTTGATTTTCTTATCATTTGCATGATTTTGCTCACAACTGGTGAGTATCCAGGCAACCAAGATGTCTCAGGGAGTCAGTCAAAGGAAGTAGGAAGGCTTGGAAACTGGTGGGGGAAACATAGCCTCTGCCTTCAAGCATTCGAAAGGCTGTAGGTGTCACAATAGATAGAATACCTGAGTTCAAATCCAGCCTCAGACACTCACAAGGTCACTGTTGGCAGCCTAGAGGTGAGATGGAAGGTGACGAGCTTGGCCTGACGGGGCCCCAGCAGGGCAGCGGGGGCAGAGTAGAGTCCTAGCCCATGCAACTCAGTCTCCGGGATGGAGGTAGAACCTTGGACTTGACAAGGGCATTCGGTGCCCCTGGAGGGAAAGCTAAGCCTGCAGCTGCCAGGACTCAGGGTGAGCTTCTCTCCTTTCAATCAATCCAAACAGATGCTAGTGATTAAATGCATGAAACAGAACTCTGAGTTCACAGTGGACAGAAAAGACATCTACAGACATAATCAGCAAATCATATTAAAGTAGCATCATTTTAAAGTAATGTCATTAGGCTTCCTCATTTAGCACATGTGGTCTGTATCTCCCAGGCCAAGTCTAATGGCCTTAGATGGCTCCGAGGACTTCAAACCTCATATAAAAAACATATCAGGAAGCTGGAGAGGCAGCTCACTGGAGCCCCTGCTCCAACTGGAGCCAGTGGCTGACATCTGCTGACTGTCCTGGGCTTCTGGAGTATTGAGGTCTGCTTAGGGGGGTGCCACAGGGGATCCTATCTCTAGGGAACCTCAGAGTTCTGGACTTTAGCTGTGTGCTGATTTTCCAGAATCAGTTGAGTCCAGTTCCTTCAGCATTCCTTATATAGCATGAACTCAAGGCCCTCCATCTCTGGCCAGTCTCCAGGTTACTAATGTCATTCCTAACCTGTGGTGCCCAGAAATAAACACAATCCTTCAGATAAAATCTAATAAGGACCAAGGACAGAGACGTTCACCTTCTCCATCCTGAGCCACGTACCTTTGTCCAACCAAGCCAAACTTTCCCTCCCTTCTCCAGCACAAATACTCAGAGGCTGTCACCAGATTCTCCCAAAATTCTCAACATTTTCATCCCAGCAATCATTTTCTCCTTGTTGGTGAGAAACAGAACCATAAATAAAAATTCCACTCAATGGTTTCGCCATTGAATTATTATTTACACAAGTCAAGAAGTTATCAGCTATTTTGCTCTTGGCAGAGAGGAGGCTCCAGTGGACATCTGGATAATTGAAGTCTCCCCTCACTAATATGTTTTGCCTCTGGCCAAGGCTTGCGATTTGTTCCCCAAGCTCCTTGCACATTTCTCCTTTCTGTCAAGATGGTGTGTTGTGTTCTCCAGTGACAATATTGCTTTATTTCTGCTTCTGTTGATGTTCCCCCAAATGTTCTCCACCCTGATGACTTAACTCGTCTGCTTCCAAAATTTGCTCATGCACAAAGTTTCTCAGTATGCATGGCTATAACAGACCCTCCCTACTTTTTACCTATTCTGTTCCTTTTGAATGAGGGTGACCCATCCTGAGACACTTTCCAGGCATGAACCTCATTCTCTTCCCCCCACCATGACTCAGTGTGATCCCTAAGTAGTCAAAATGTGCCACCATATGTTAGGGTTTCTAGGCAATTTTAGTTTTTCACTTGTACTTTGTACATTTGTGAACGGACACATGAGACCATGGACTGGATCGTATCTCCTGTGAACTTGTGTTCCTCCTACATCATGACAATTCTCCAGCATGTCAAGTTTTAGTAAGTATGAGTAGGCAGGTTTCCCTTGCTATTGGCCATGTTAAAATCATTTGCTATTCCTGTCTCCCCTGTACCCAACACAGTGCCTGGTATACAGTGGGTCCTTAATCGTTGTTAATTGACTTGGATTGGGTGAATAATAGGTTTGTGCGTCTTGCCTCCTAGGTCAGATCACAGGAAGCTCCCATTAACCTGGGAATTAGTAGAAGTCAGTTGCTAACATTGCCTTCTCTTTGAAGTCCTACACAAGGAGCAAAGCTGGATGCTGGCAGTGGCTGACATGGCATTGTCTCCTTCCTGGTGTGCTCCTTGCTTTGGTGAGACACAAGTCATGGGGCACTCTGCCTTCAGTCTTGTGAATGGTTCTAGTCATTTCATTAAGCAACTTTAAGAGGAAATGGAGAGGTAGCAAATTCTTTTCAGAAGTTAAATACTTAAAAGCAAAACTGTAGGTTGAACAAATGCCCTGACTTGGGGCAGGTAGGATGGCTGATTCATTCTAAGTGGATCTACTTTGTGCACATGGTGGCAACTGACCATCTGCATGTGAAAGTGGCATCTTTCTCAGCCTGCCACAGGCTCAAAATCAGAAGGAATTAAGGCTTCATTTGGGAGTTCACTAAGCTAGTACCTGAAAAATAAGCAGGAACAGCTAGAAGAAAAATTCATATTTTTCAAAGACTGGAAGATGGCATTGATGACACGAGCTGGTCCTGATGCTGCCCCAGAGCTTCTGCTCAGTTAGTAGCCGGATGTGGCTCGTCCACTCTACATTCCTGGCCATGATTCCCAAACCTCTGGCTCCCTCTCTGTTCCATGGAAGGACACTTGTTTGTCTGTGAGGCCCTCTGACAGAAGCCAGACCTTGGGGGCTTTCTTTCATTTGTGAGAATGAGGATTGTTCTTCAGGCAGAGTTGGAAGTCTTCCAGCTGCAGTGGGATGCATCCTTTGGATGACCCTGCTGGGGAGAAGGGCACATTCCTCAATAAACAGTCTCTTTTATGGGAAGTTGTGAGACAGAGGCCCTGTGGAAAATCTAAAACTCATTGCCATGACAGTGATTAAAGCCCCAAACATATGCATGTGGACCAAAGCAGCAGCCCCCTAGTCCTCATTCCGAGTAAAGTGAGGATGGGTGGGGGACTTACTTCTGGCTGCCAGCAGCCCCACCCCAGTGAGTGCTGTCATTGGAATGAGATACCTTTGTTTTCATTGTTTAAAATGTCCTATAAGAATGGCATTGGTGTGAGGGGCAGTCAGGTGGTGCGGTGAGCAGAGCACCGGCGCTGGAGGCAGGAGGACCTGAGGTCAAATCCAGCCTTAGATACTTGACACACTTGCTAGCTTTGTGACCTTGGGCAAGTCACTTAATCCCAATTGCCCTGCCTTACCCCCTCCAAAAAAAAAAAAAGAATGGCGTTGGTGTGTAAACCTGCTTTGGTATTTATTAAGCACCTACTGAAGTCTAGGCTCTGTGCTGAAGATACAAGACAAAAATGACACAGTCTCAGACCTCAAGGACTTTATCAGGGAAATAAGATGCTTTAGTACGTAAATGCCACAAAGAAATAAAACCAATGGGATTTCAAGGAGGAGGGTTCTAGCATGCACGGGGATGCTGGGAGAGGAGCCAGAGCACAGAGACGGACCATAGAGCATTGGGAGCCATGCGTGGGGTAGGAAGTGCTTCCTTATCCCTGAAATTACAATGGCTTTGCATAGATGTGGAAGTGATGTGTGTGTGTGTGTGTGTGTGTGTGTGTGTGTGATATATTCCTTTCATCTCTGAGATCCTGTGAAGGCTTTTAAAAAACACATGGAAAAGAAATTCCTTTGGGAGAAGATTTGAGGAGCATTGGAAGAAAGTAAAAGACCTCAAGATGGTCACATCATTGCAGATATTTTACTTGGGTTGAGAGGGAAAGGAATAAAGGCCCATCTCCCCGTGTGCATGGAGTGAAATGTGGCTCTTGCCACTGTCCTTGGTGCTGGACGCAGCTCCTTTCACCTGCAGTCAGCACACAATGGTACATAGAATTCCCAGTCTTGGTGGTTGATGCTGCCAGTAGAAAAAGTCTTCCCAGCTCAGCAGAGAGGTCAGCCAGCATCTGGTGATGCATCAGGCCATTAATTATTTTGATAATCATTGTGAACACTTGGTGCATGGGGCATTGCCATGCTTCCTGAGCCACACACTGGAGTTGCTCCCTGTTTCTAAAGTTACTTACAAAGCATTGAGACAAAGACAGGCCAACACAACTCTAAAATATCAAGTCATTTCTGGCAGATTGAAAGAGTGGGAGCTGGGAGAGAATATTCCAGCAAACCACTCAGAGGGGACTGCTTGGAGGCAGGGGAGGGATAGAGTGCCTTTTGGCCTAGGTCGCCTCCCCATCCCCTTGGGAGTGTCAAAGGGTCTGAAATTTTGGGGATTTCCATCATCCCACTGGCATCCTAGTCATCCCTGGGATAGATGACAGCAGTGTCCAAGTCAAGAGACAGGGACAAAGTGGAAGCACATTCATATCTCTAAAAAGAGCCCAGCAAAAAATGTCACCATATCTCTGAGAGGGATACCTTGAGGATTCTAGCAAAAGGACTCTCTCAGCTTGAGCCCACTTTTCCTTCAACTCTGTATATACTGGTGGGAGAGTGTTCCAAGGCAAGGTGAGGCAACAAGCATTTATTAAGTACTTAACTATGTGCCAGGCACTGTGCTAAGTAATGGGGATCCCGATACAAGAAAAAAGACAGTCCTTTCCCTCAATGTATTTGTGTTCTAAAGGGGGGAGGGGTAAGCAAGAGGAAGGTACTGAAGCCCAGAAAGTCAAAAGTAACATTAGGAGGATAATGGAGGACAGCCAACCTGGACCCTGCCTCAAAATGGAGGCCCCTAGTGATGAACTCATCAATAGGAGAAGGGGGGATCAGAATGGGAAAGAGATATTTCAGACTAAGAAGGAAGCACAGGCCAATGGAGGTTCCATGTGATGAGACAGCTAAGGCAGGGTATCAAAGTCCAGAAAGAGAGAGAGAAATCCATAAGGGGAAGTCAAAGCCTTTGGGGAGAAATGATCATATGCATTTTACCACCTTAGTAAACATTCCTTTCTAAAAGCTACCTAAGTCTGGCTGACTAATTGATAATCAATTCATATCATGGTGGAAAGCATACCAATGATGGCTCATATGCTGTAACATCAGAATGACCATCCCTTTGCCCCTAGAACCTTAAAGATCCATAGCTGTCATGCTCTAGGGACCTGACTCACCAATGTGGATAGGAGTTAGGAAAGTCACCTGAAAGCATGAAATACACAAAGTTGGGTATTATGCATGGTCTGCCGTCGTCACCACAAAGGAAGTGCATGTAGATGATTGCTGGGGATGAATACAAGGAGTCCTAGATGTATTCCTGGGTGTTTTAAGAGAGCAACAAACCTGACAGTGAAAAGATTCCCCCTGTACAGTTCCAACTGGAACTTGCTGGTGTTCCCCCCACCAGTCCTTGTTCTGGATGCTGGCTCCCCCAGAAGTTTGGGCTGCTCTTGGCTTCTGGACCATTCTTCTGCCCTCTAAACTGCCCCAAGGAAGAGGTGGGCAGGACATTGTAATAAATATGAAGAATTGTGGAAGGACATGTGATGAGAACAGATTGTCTTGTGCTGGAATAATAAACCTCCTTTCCTCCTTGCCCTGGAAACCTCAGATGTGGTCTTCTCACCCCACTCTTACCCTGCTTCTATTTCTTTCCTACAATAATAATATGGTAGGCATTTAACAAATGTCTGTTTGTTTGAGTTGGGTTATTGAATTATTGATACTAAACCTATCCTGTGGTGAGGGGACTAAAGTATTGTACTCATTTCTGGACACCACATTTTAGGGAGTGCAAACTGGGGACTAGAGGGATAAGATGAGGAAGGTGATGTTTGTGCCATATGACAATCAGATGAAGGAAAGGGAACTAAGGGTGATTATTTAGCCTGTAGTATTTGAATATTTTATTTTTTCCCAATTACATGTAAAGACAATTTTTAACATTCATTTTTTTTTACTTTTGAGTTACAAGTTTTCTCCTTCCCTCCTTCATATTCCCCCTCCCTGAGGTGATAAGCAATTTGATATAGGATGTGCAATTATGAAAAACATTTTCCCATATTAGTCAGGCTATGAAAAAAAACACAGACCAAAAGAAAAACCATGAAAAAGTGAAAAATAATATGCTTCAATCTGCATTCAGACTCCATCTTTGGACATGGATAGTGTTCTTCATCATGAGTCCTTTGTATCGCTAAAAATAGCTAAGTCATTCACAGTTGATCATTGTACAACATTGCTGTTAATATGTACAATATTCTCCTGGTTCTGCTTACTTCACTTTGTATCAGTTCATGTAATTCTTTCCAGGTTTTTCTGAAATCAGCCTGCTCTTCACTTCTTATAGCACAATAGTATTCCATTACATTCATATACCACAACTTGCTCAGCCATTCTCCAATTGACAGGCATCCCCACAATTTCCAATTCTTTGGCACCACAAACAGAGCTGCCATAAATATTTTTGTATACATAGGTCCTTTTCCCTTTTAAAAAAAAAGCTGTTTGGGATACAGACCTAGCAATGGTATTGCGGGATCAAAGGATATGCACAGTTTGATAGCCCTTTGGGCATAGTTCCAAATTGCTCTAGCCAGGAGTAATTGAAGAGAGGCCATGAAGAAGAGGGACTCACCTGATTCTTCTTGACTTCAGAGAGCAGAACCAGGAGCAAAGGGAAGAAGCCACAATGAGGCCAATTTAGGCTGGATTCAGGATGAATTTTCTCCCAACAAAGGTTGACACAGAGTAGCCTGGGCTGCTTCAGGAAAGGGTGGCCTCCTCTACAATGGAGGTCTCCGTGGTCCTGGCTGCATGACCACTTTGTCCAGTTAATTGGAGAGGGAATAAATCTTGTTCAGGCATGGGCAGTAGCAGGGAACCCTGTGGCTCCTTTCCCCCAGAGAGATTCTGTGAATAAAGATGGATTGAGAACACAGAATCATGAATTCCACTGCTCCTCCAGCCCTGAAGACAGAGAAAAATTTGCTGAGGGTGCCATTGCCCAGGCTGAGATAGGCGGCCCAATAGTCACTGGGCAACTACTTGAAGTTCACACGGGGAATGAACTGGGGAGTAGCTGGATGAGATGCTCAGCCCTCAAGGCTCAGCAAATGTTCCAATGTCACATGTTTACTTTCAGGACTCTGCCTTTCTTTCCTATGAGAGCAGTCACATTTTGTGTGGGCACAGCAGGCTTTGCACACTCCAGCTTTGGGAAGGGCTTGTGGCTCTAGGGACACAGGATTCTGGTGTTCTTAACCTTCAAGTGGGTGGCCAAGTGTGTGGACAGAGTTCTTCTTTCTTATGTCAGGCTCCCTATTTCTTCCTATTTTCAGTAGTATCTGTGAATTTAAAATGGTTGTCATACTTTTCAATATATTTTATAGCAAACAATGGTTACATCTCTTCTAATTGTCATCAGCATCATTCTTATCACTGGTTTCAACAAGGCACTTTAACAATTCTAAAACAACTTTTAAACTTATGCCCAAGCCTTATTTTTCTGGTCCAAGTTATGACTTTTGCCTTTTGCTAGGCATGGGAACCAACCTCTACTGGTATAGTTCGGTCTCTCCTTTTGAATTTGGAATGTTTGAGTTCCCTAGCTCCATGAGAGGTGAAGGGGCATGTTCTGTCTTACACAGTGGCTAGACTCAAATCCAGGGATCCATGACTCTATCCAACATGCCAGGCTATGTTTCTAAGACTTCCCATGTGAAAACCTTTGATATGAACTCCTGGGGAAATCAAGGAAAGGATTGGGATTCATTAGTACTATGATCACTCTCAATTGTCTGCATGGCTACTATGGCAACTTTTTCTACTCAGGGAGCTTTTTCTCCCCTCTCCTCTCCAAGGTGTTACAACTCCAGTATGAGTCAGGGGGTGCTTAGAGTTAGCAGAACAATTTTAAGATTAGCCTGGCTAAGGCAGAGTTGAGAAGGTCAGTCATGTGTTCCAGAAAACCCCAAAGTCCAGACTTGATTTTCACCCATTGATGATGCTTACTCTCAGTTAGAGGATATTGTTTGAGTGCCTGGGCAGTTTCTTTTCAGTGTGGCAAAGAGGGGATGGATTAAGTCCAGCCTTTCCATCCATCCTGGCTGTCTGGTCTTTTGAGCGGAAGCTTAGGAAGGGGTCAAGGCAGGTGAAGAATGTCTCCTGTTAACCTTCCAGGTCCAAGCCCAAGTGCGCCATGCGAAGCTCAACTTTGACCAACTCAAGAATGATGTATGTCAAAAAGTCGATCTCCTTGGAGCGAGCAGATGCAACCTTCTATCTCACGTGCTCACAACCTATCAGGTATCTCACTATGTGGCGACCTTCTGTTGGGATGCAGCTGCTATGGAAAACTGGCTGGAGGCTGGGGTGAGGGGAAGAAAATTAGAGGACAGGGGATAGGTTAGTCAGGGGAAGAGGTAGGGAAGGCACACTATGGCAGAAGGCTCCTCACATGGAAGAAGGTTCAGCCTTGTTCTATTGGATGCCAGATTGAGGTCAGATGCCAGGAAAACCTTCCTGACCATAAGAGCTATCCCAAAGTAGCCTGGACTCCTTCCAGAGGTGGGTGTGGGCTCCCTGTCTCTGAGTCTTCAGGCAAAGGGATTATGGCAGACAGGGCTCTAATTGAAGTTAAGTTAGGAAGGTTCCTTATGAGTCTGTGATTCAGAGCCCCCAAAGGTACTGGGGTAGAGGTCAGAGTGCTCTGGATTTTGACCACTCCAATATCCAAAGGCTTTCTCTCTCTTTACAGACCACCTTGCTTCATTTCTGGGAGAAAACCTCACACACCATGGCAGCCATCCATGAGAGCTTCAAAGGTTACCAGCCATATGAATTCACTATGTTGAAGGTAAGGATGCCAGGGTGGCCCCCAGGGCAGCTTTCTCTCTCATTTTGGCTCTAAACCTCCAGGCCCATAACAGTGCGCAAATCCTCAGCTTTTGGTTGGTGTTAACATATAAACAGAACCATCGGCATTGTGAGTTTTTATCATTCCACCAGAGTCCTGACCCTTGCCATCCATTCAGCTCAGCAGTATTTTGGAATGGCCTGGCTCAGGCACTCTTGAGGTCCTTGGAGCATCCAGGGTGTGTACCCCCCACTTCTGGTCTTCTGGAATTTTATCTGCTTGGGGCACACTCACTGTTCCCACCATAGCATTATCATGGCATCACCAAGTAAATGGGAAGGACCTTCAAGGTCCCACTAATTTTATGAGGATCCTGAGTCTCAGACACATTTTATGTCTTGTCCAGGGTTTCTTAATGATTAAGGGATTCCAACCTAGGCAGTCTCGATTCGCAAGCCTAATGCTGGATTCGATGCCCCACACTGACTTCAGCATGTGGATTTCCAAATGAAGGAGAACCTAACCAACCCTGATGTAGACACAGCAACTGAGAAGAAATAGTAACTTGTCATCTTTTCTTGTTACTGATCAGTGAAACCAGTGATTCCTCCTGTTGGACCTGGACAGTGGGAGGGGAATGCAAGTGTGGACCAAGCTTCTGCTTGGGTTAGAGTTCAACATTCAGATGGTTAAAGGACCTGGGTGTTGCTGTACCATGGAAGGAGGTGGCCCTGATGAAAGAGGATTGTGTGTAGGAGAGCACCAGGAAAGAGGGCCAGAGAGGAGGCCTAGGAGCGGGGCCACCCTAAAAGGCACTAGAAAGTGGAGGCCATTTCCCAGAATTGGGTTCTTGGCTTGGTTTTCCCAGATTGGTCAGAAGGAAGCAATTAGATTTTCTTTGGGATGCTTTAGCCCTCACGTACCTATAGGATGTTAAACTTGGGTACTTAGAAAGCTTTCTTCAACAATTGTGTAGCCTTTGGGAATGATGGCGGGAGGAGTAACTGCTGCTGCTCCAACCACAGACCACCTCATGTGTTTTCTGAGGGCCAGCTCTGGGGAGGGGCTGCCTCTCCCAATCTCTAGGCTCCATCCCTGCTACCCACAGACACACCCAAGTCTGCTCCATCCTTAAAAGCCTCTCAGTGGATTCTTCCATCTCCACTCCATCTCCACTTCCAACTCCACTATATGATCCCAACGCCAAAAAAGGTCCATGCTTCCATTTCCCCTCCTCCTCCCCACTCCAGGTCTCCCTGTGTCTCTCTGTCTGTCTCTGTGTTTCTCTCTTTCCATCTGTCTCTCTGTTTCTCTGTCTCTGTCTCTCTGTCTTGGTCTGTCTATCTGTCTGTGTCTCTGTGTTTCTCTGTGTCCCTCTGTTTCTCTCTGTCTCTCTCTCTCTCTCTCTCCCTCTCTCTCCCTCTCTCTCCCTCTCTCTCCCCTGACCATCCATGGTTCAATCTGCTATGCTGCCCCAAGTCCCTCTCCCTTTTCCTGAGTGTCCACCAAGTTTCTGTCTATCTTGGGGATTCCTCTCCTCTCTTTTACACACTCTCATAATCTCATCAGCTCCCATGGGATCAATTATCTCCATGCATATGATTTCCCAATATGAATCTAGCCCTGGGCTCTCCTGGGCTCTAAGTCCACATCACCAATGGCCAATTAGAATTTCCCAACTGGATGTCCCATATTTATTCCAAACTCATTCTTTCAAAAATGGAGCTCATTCTCTTTCCCTCAAACCTCTCTTCCTAATTGCCTCTGTCTGTCACCACCACATTTCTATCCTCCTGGGTTTGCACCTCACAGTCATCCTCAGCTCCTCACGCTCCTTCATCCCATTTGTCCTGTCAGCTGCCAAGTCTTGTCCTTTCTATGGATTCACCGTCTCACTCCTCGGTCCTCTTCTCTCCACTTACACAGTCCTCTGTTTACCAGGAAAGACTCTAAGCTCCTGGAGGGCAGGGGCCTTTCTTTTTGTCCCTCTGTTTCTGCCCCTGGCTGGGTGCCTACAACAGAGTAGATGTTTATTAAGCACTTTTGACTGAAGGAGTGATTGCGATTCTTTTTGGTTGGAGTCTGGGTCATCCCACCATGTAGGTCCTTTAAACCGAGGGGAAAAACTAAAAACAATTAGCAATAAAATCTTCATCTTGTCAGAGGAAAACACCCACACACACCCACACACCCACATACCCACACACACCCACACACCCCCCCACACACACACACTCAATCCATTGGTTCATCTTATCTACTGCCCAGGCTGGCAATAACCCGGGGGCATGGTTTTCAAAAGCAATTGAAATGACATTTTCTTCCGGAGCCTCCCCCCAGCCCAGAGACAATGGGGCCACAGGCTTGATTATTCCCATTCCACACCTAAGGCCCCTGGTCTCTCTGGACTCCAGGTGAGGGTTCTCACTGCTGCACGAGGACCTCTTGTTGGGGCCGGGGTGGAGAGGGCTACAGAAGCCCCGACCTCAAAAGGGCTCATGACCTCTGGGCAGTGGGGCTCCCTCTGGCAGAGCTGGCGGGTCTGCCAAGTTCCCCTCCCAAATTCTGAAACCCTTCCCCCCCAGCCTCACATCTGACTCCCATGATTCTGGTCACTGACTGGGAAAGCTTCTGTTCACTTGGGTGCAATGGAGGAGCCCGGTTGGGCTGGGGTGTCTGGTTTGACCGTCTGCTCTTTGCTTCCCCTTTTCCCTATGTCTGGATTATGACCCAGAGTTTACAGGACCCTGTAAACAAGTTAATAGAAAACGCTGAAAAGAAGGAACAAGCCCAGAAGGAAAGCCCCGAGAGTGAGCCCCAGCAGTCAGACACGTAAGTGGGGACTAATCTCCCCTCACCTAGAAGCAATCCCTGGCCTCAGGGGGCTTCCGTTCTATTGGGGAGGGGGTGTGCATTTTGGGCACAGAGAAAGAGAAATTGCAGGCAGGGAATTGGCAGAGGGACTGTTGCCTTCTCTCTCCCATGGCCTTTCCTTCTTTGTTGTGACAAACACTGAGGGAACCTCGGGTGGGCAGAGGAATGATTTCTCCGACTTTCCCACAAATGGTCGGCCTGGAATTAAGGTTAGTTCTGTGCATGCAGCAGGTGATTAAGCAATGCTCCTCAGATGTACACAGCCGACTGAGCTATCTTCTCTTCGGTTCAATTAAAGGTTGATATCATTAGATGTGGAAAACCCTGACCAGACACCCGCCTACTTAGGTAAGTTTGGTGTTTCTTTCGCTTTCCTCACGAACACTATGGCGCTCTCTCCTGCCTTGTACTTCTGGGGCTCTCGGGCTGGGATTTTTCAAAAGTCAGAGGGTGGTTGGTAAGGTGTTGTCCCGGACATTTGCCCTGCCCTGCTCTGGAGGCCAGAGGTCAGCCGTGCTCGGGGTGATTCCTTGTCTGTCCTGGATCACCCCAGAGGCTGCTTTGAACTGGGAATCCTTCCAGAAGAAACATGCATCCCACTTCTCTTGGCTCCTCTTTCTCCCCCCTGCTTCATCCCTCCTTCCTTTTGTCCCCTTCTGAGGGAGGCAGCCTGGCCATGTGGAGGGCTGGAATCCGGCCTGGCTCTGCTGCTTGCCTGTGTGACCTAGGACAGCCCTTCAGCTCTCTGCGCTTGAGTTACAGAGGCTGTAAGATGAGGTGCCTGGACTCAGTAGCCCCAGAGCTTCCTTCCAGCTCTGGGACTGGGCGGGTCACTGCTTCAGGCTGCTGAGTCCCCCCATGGCAGAGGACACAGGACAGGGAGGCAAGGACGTGCGGGCCTGGGCCTCCGGAGACCCTTTCACAGTGGATTGACCACGAACAAGAGTATTGTGGCAACCTCAGCAGTGACGCTTCTGGGAAAGCGGCTCCTCTGCTGACCTGCCACCTTCTCTGAGCACCTGGGGCTGGTCATCCTATCTGAGGGGGGAGCCAAGTGACAGTCCCATCAGGGAGGGGTTCCGGGGCAGCAGCCCAGTGAGGACCCCACAGAGCCCAAGTGAGTGAACAGTGTGGCCCAGCCACCCGGGAGGGCCTAGGCTCCAGCAGCCACTGGCTTCCCCTCCTGGATTCTCATCTGTTCTCTGCTTCCTACGCATTCTCTCAGACAGCCTTGGTGTACTGGGAGGACGGCCCCCAGAGGCAGAACTGGCCAAACCTGCCCGAGGCTCTCTGGGAAGTGAGAAATGGACACACATGACCAGGCCCATGCACACATGCTCAGACACAACACATGCAAAGCACATACAATGTTCAGACCCACATGTGCAGACTCAGACACACGAATGCACATGCTCAGACACAGCTGCATGCCTGCATATATGTACTCAGGTAGCACAGGCATGTACAGATGCTTAGACACACACGCACACAAATGTTCAGACATGCATGCATGCATAGACGCTCAGGCACATGTGTTCCTGTACATACATGTTCAGGCACAATGCAACATGCTCACAAACATGCGCTCATGCACATACACATGCTCAGATACACTGGCGTGCATGCGCGCACATACACACACACACACACCATTCATTCTCCATGTCGCCCTCTTCTCCACCTCCCGAGAAGGCTGAGGTGAGAGGGTTGACCCCTCCAGGCTCCTTGGGCTGGCAGGGAGATGAGTGTCCAGGGCAGAGTGCTGCCTGACCTTCTCACCTGTAGAATGAGGAGGAGCTCAGACTAGTCAAGTGCTCTGTACCTCAGTTTCTCTACCCAGAAAATACCACTGCCACATTAGCTTGAACCGTGCCTAGTGTGACTGTCAGGCTGTTGAAAGTCAAGCTTATGGGGGAAGGGTCGGTCAACATTCTCACCTCGGGGTCCAAGCCCCAGGAGGGCAGAGGTGGCCACATTTGTTTCTGTGTCCCTGGGGCCTAGTGTAGCGCCTGGACCATGGTTGTGGCCTCATCACCATTGCCTGGATTGATAGGGAAGAAAAAGAATATTTTCTCCATTGTCTAATGGGCCCATTTTTCTCGGCTTTTACACATACTTCAAAATGAAAGTTTTCTACACATCTGTACTTCAGGGCTTTTTCCCAGTGGGTTCCTTTCCTGGGTGGGGAGGAAGTGGACTATGCCCCTCAACAGGACGATCCCACTGGCTCCTCAGGCTTCTTCTTAGGGAGCTGCTGCATTTCAGGGCATTATCTTCCCCCCAGTCTAGCCAGTGACTGTAAAAACAAATTATGTTCTCAGAGGTTGTGGTGGCATTTCTGTTTAGGGTGGCGTATGTAAATGATAAGTAGCAAGTGTCCACAGACATGGCAGGGATGGAAGGGGTCATCCATTCGAATTGCTGCCCTGTGAGTGTGGCCCAGAGCCCACCTGGCCTTATTGGAGTGGGCTGTGGCTGCCACCCTCCAGGAAGCTGGGCTGCGGCCCACGGCTGCCTCGAGATGGGACTGAGCCCAGTGCTAAAGTGGTAATAACCAGCTTGCTGTGTTCCGATTCCAGCTGAGGATAGGAAGAATGCCTTCTCTGCCCCAGAAGGGGAGTCGAACCATATCCAGTGCTCAGGTAAGCAGGAGTGAAGGGCTGCCTCGGTTTACCACATTGACTCAGGAACGCTTGGGAAACTAAGCTGACTTGGTTTTTCTCCTTTTTCTCCCTCTAAAGGATCTATTGATGAACTGTTAGACCTGAAGCCAACAGAGACAGGTAGGAATAATAAACTTCTCTGAGGTTTTAAAACTTCTGACATTTAAAAAATTAAATCTATAGAACATTAGTATCATTTTGTCACCTTCATATTTTAAAGTGAGTGACTTTCTTGGTGTCTATGACCTGCCTTGTTGAAGGTCAAAGCTTAGCCAGGCCCTACAGAAGGGCCTCGGATGCCCTCCCAGCTCTGAAATCCTGTGGTTCAGGAGCATGGCCCTGCTACGCCGGCCTGCCCCAGCATGATCATGTCTGGAGCAAAAGGACAGATGGTTCAGATCAGCCCATTTCAGAGACTTCCCAGTCCAAAGAGGAGGCTGCTGGGTCCTAGGGAGGAGACAACCAAGGTGTCCAGCCTAAAACAACTGGGCTGCTCCTGCTCTGGTCCCCAACCACATGCGGAGATGGGGGAGGTCTGGCCCAAAGAGAGTCACGCCCGCCCACCTTGGCCAGTGAGGGGCTGGCAGGTTTTTCTGTCTCCGTGCCATCCCTCATGTTGATTTGCTGATTTGACTAAACCATAAAGCGATCCTGTTCTTTGACATGTGACACCAAACTGACTGGGGGTCTTTAGTTAGGTGCCTCAAGGGGACTGTGCCCCCCACCCCCACCCTGTCCAGTATCTTCAGGAGGCCATGCTGGGCTGTGGTGGGGATGGAGTCACATTTGGAGCCTGTGTGCATGTTTACAAGCACACGCCTGCTCCTGCCTGTTTTGTGAAAGGCTTTCCTTCTCTTCTTATCTGTACGGTCTGGGTCTCTAACAGGAGCCGGGGTCATCTGTGACAAAGGTGTTGTTTGTCCTACCAGCCACATGCAGAAGGAGGAAGTCAGAGATCTGAGCCCTGAGCGATCCCAGGGGTGACCTCAGCTTTCTTGAAAGCCACCCCATACTGCCTGCACCTCACTCTTGTGGCTCCCACCCTCTGGGAGGGCCCTCTCCCCCCAGCAGGTGCCCAAGGTTCCCTTGGCTCCTAATTAGCCAAAATCTCAGTGAATCTCAGCCAAAAGGAAGTCCAGATACTCTCTGTGAGTGAGAAAATCCTGCACCACAGTCCTGCCCCCAGCTACAGAGGCTCTTCTGAAGCCCTCCAGTGAGGGAGAATCTCCTCCTTTCTCAGGCCTCCTGCCTCTTTGGGGTCAAGCAGCACAGCTCTAGAAGCCAGTCCTCACCAGGTGTTTCAGATGATGCTCTGGGGCATGTGCTGAAGGTCTTGTCCATCCCTGAGCTGTGGAGCCCAAGGCCGTGTAGGAGCCCCACCCATGGCTAAGTGCCTGGTGGAGGGGTGGAGGGGGAGGCACAAAGGCAAGCCAAGGCTCCAGGAGCTCAGGTCTTAACACAGGAAGACAACACCTGGGGAGGGACAAGAGAGAAGCCCCCACGTGGGCACAGTGAAGTAGATAGAGGCCCTGGGGAGCCTGGACAGGAATGAGGACAAGGCCGGCCCAGGCACACTCCTGAAAATGGACCAGGTTAGTCAGAGAAGGGGGCCTCAGAGTGGCATAGATGTCCAGGGCAAGGGGGCTACAGAGACAGCGTGGGGAGCCAGGGTGAGGAATGGACACAGTCTAGAAAGTGACTGGTGGTGGGGAGAGTCAGCCTGGGGCCCAGAGGTCAGAGGTGAGACCTCTGCCTGAGGTCACTACTGAGTCCGGCTCCAGGGGCTGTCCAGAGCAGCACCAACATGGTAAACCAGAGTCAAGCCTTCCCCTCTTGGAACCATGATGTCAGCTGAGATTCTGTTATCTTAGCTCCAACCAGAAATCCAAACCCTGTTTCCCTTAATTAGCTGCGCTTCTCCTATCCCTACCTAGGGCAGCCGGTGCCATAGCCACAGAGCACCTGGTTGGCAGTCAGGAGGGCCTGAGTTCAAATGTGGCCTCGGACACTGGCTGGGTGACCCTGGGCAAATCACTCCTGTGTCTGCCTGTTTCCTCTTCTGTGACGTGGAGATAACAATAGCCCCCACCTCTCCTGACTGGTGGGGATCAAGTGCGTGGCTCAGTGCACCAGTAGATGCTGTGGAGAGGCTGGTTCTCCTCCCTCCCCTCTTCCCACCGCAGGGGGGACTTCATGCCTCCCCCCACCCAGGACAGAAGGCTTTCTGGAGATGCAGCTGCCAGGGCTCAGCCTCTGTGCTTCGTGGAGCTGGAGATGCTGCCTGGAAGGGAACACGCTCCCAAGCGTTCATGTCAGGGTGACGCGGCTGCCTCTGAGCTCCTGGGGTGGGGGTGGGGGGCAGCTGGCGCCCAGGACCCGTCTCATCTTTCTGTGGCCAGAGCTGAGGCACCTGCTGGGGGAGGAGACAGAGAGCAGGCCTTGGGCAACACTAGGTGTGGAACCTCTATCCGGTCACTTAAATTCTGAGCCTCAAAAATCTTACAAGGATCAAATGCTGTAAAATGCTTTGCAGACGTCTCAGTGCCGCACAAATGTTATTTTGTCGTGATTATTAATAATCACAGTTGTTGGATGTCCCATCCCAGCAGTACCTAATCCTCTGTACCCTGACCCCCATCGGGGCTGCCCCACACCCTCCTCCTCTGTGTCTCCTGCCCCCGCTACCCCTTCTCCTATCCATTCAGGGCTTCTCTGCCTCTTCATATCCCTTTTCTTCCTCTCTTGAAGCATTTATCCTGTCCTTTCCAGGGACACCCCCCATAACACAGACTTAGTGTTAGCCCTTAAGGTCAATCCTAGTTTAAAAAAAACTAATAGGGAAAAGAAAAAGGCCCGGTGATGGTGACTGACTCCAGAATCCATTGGGTCTCCATTCATCCACACCTCCTGGCCTCGCTCCATGAGCTTCATCTAGAAAATGAGGGGCTGCGTCTCCCTAGCCTCCTGCTTCCCCTCAGGTGCTTCTCAGGTCCATGGACTGGGCATTGCCAAGAAAACAAAGAGACAGAAAGGGAGAGGGGAAGAGAGAGGGTGGGAGAGGACAGAGAAAGAGAAGGGGGGGAGAGGGATAGAGACAGAGAGGAAGGAGAGAGAGAGACAGAGAGATAGAGAGACAGAGAGAGATAGAGATAGAAAGGGACAGAGAGAGACAGAAAAAGAGGGGGAGAGAGAGAGAGAGACAGAGACAGAGAGAGAGACAGAGAAAGGGGGAGAGAGAGAGAAGAGAGGGAGACAGGGGGATGGGGGGAAAGAAAGGAGGGAGGGAGGGAGGGAGAAGGGAGAGAGATCTTGAATTAACTACATAGTAACCCTGCATGGAGCCCTTCTGCTCTCCAACCACTGTTTTTCTTTCTCTTCCTTTTGTGTGTTGTTTATAATCAAGTTGGCATTTGGGGTTTTTCATCTTGGTTCAAGTGGCTTAGGTATATGATTAGTCATGATGTAGAGGGAGGGAGGCAGGCAGAAAAGCAGAGATGTAATCTTCCTGTTTAAAATACGGACGATGATAAAAAGAAATCATGCTTGTCTTGGTTTTTCTGTCCTCTGTTCAGGAAGTTTCTGTTTTCCCTGGCCTGGCTGTGTCCTCAAGAGGCCATTAAAGTCTATTTAGGATCAAAAATATCCTGGGAGGAGCAGACAGGCTGAATGGCTATTGGTGTGCTCTGTCTCAGCTCCTGGACAAAGCCCTTTTCAGTGCCCGCAGGATCTGAGGTTAGAGTACTGTTCTGTCATGCAGGGCAGATCCCTCAACTCTGCCAGTGGCTGGGGAAAGAGTCAGGCTCACTGGCTTTCCCTATGTGCTGGCGGGTGCTGGGGGACCCAGCCAAGACAGAAGGCCTGTCTCTTGGCCTCTTACCCTAGATGTGCTGGTCCTACTGGGGGGTGGCAAGCTCAGGCTCTAGGCAAATGATGGGGAAAAGGACCTGCCTATATCTGTGTGCAGGGGCACAAGGTTAAAAAGCAATTTTATTTCAAGGGTGTGCCTAGAACTGCTTTTTCAAAGGTGACTTTTAAGCAGTTTGCACTTACTAAAGGCTACAATGATTTTCATTGAACTGTAGGACTAGCAACATGTCAGGTAAATTATACAGGTTTTCCTCCACCTTTCTAGCACATGCTGTTTTAGCCTTCCTGAAAACCATCAGCCATCAGCAGCTCCCTGCCCCTTTGTGTGATGCCATCTTGGTTACATCAAGAGAGGCTGAGCTTCCAGTGGAAGAGGTGAGGGTTCTGCAGGACTTCTGCCCCAGTCAGACCACACCTAGGGGACTGTGTTCAGCTCTGGACACCACAGTATAATAAGCTAGAGAGTATCCAGAGGACAGCAACGTGGTCGAAGGGCCTCGAGACTGTCATATGAAGACTGGTTGACGGAACAGGGATGCTTAGCCTAGAGAAGAGAAGTTTCAGGGACAACATGATTGAAAAGGGGTCATGTAGACAAGGGATTTCCCTTTTTCTGTCTGGCTGTGGTGGGTACAATCAGGAGCCATGGGTAGAAGCAGCAGAGAGGCTTCTTAACCATTACAGCTGTCCCAGCGTGGGATGAGCTACCCGGGACATTTGCCCCAGACATGAGGCTCAAAACCTGAGATGCACAAGAGAGGAGAGAGGGTGAGAAGATGAGGCTTCCTGCCAATCCTGTTGTGGGAGTCTTCCTTGGCAGTGGTGAAGAGAAAGAGACCAAGCAGTTAGTTCTCCGACTAGATGTGCTATCTCTTTATGGTTCTGTTTCCTCCTCCTCCCTGAGGAGGTAACAGCATGCTGAGCAGGCTTCTTTGTAAGGGATCTCCAGCCTTGAAGCTCTCTCCAGGGAGCCCAGCTCAGCCGTGGCCCTTGGAGGAGTTCTGCTCCATTTCCTGTACTTCTCACCGGTGCAGCCTCATGGCACTTTGTTTCCTGGAGCCCCCCAGGCTTGGGGTTAGGCAGTGGCCTGTCTCCAAGGTCGCTTTTGACTTGTCACCTGGGGAGGGGGTTCCTATGTGTGATACGTACAGGAGGCTCAGCAGGCCACTTTGCTCTTGCCCGGCTATACACAGGCCAGTGTCACCCACTGGTGATCAACCACCAGTGGCTCCATAATTTTTATCTCCAGTTGGCAGTTTGAGTGGGGGAGAAACTGAAAATAACAAAAAAAAAACCAGAATTATTGTCTGAGGCAGGGTTTTTGAAGGGTGGTCTGGAAACTCCTGGGGGGGCTCTGAGACCCTTTCATAATAAATAGTACTAAGATGTTTTCATTTCTGATACAGTAAATATTGATAGATGTAACTCACATAAGCCACATAAACAAAAGGGGTTTTGGGAGGAGGTTGTCCTTTGATAATCCTTAAGAATATAACAGGATCTCCTGAGAAGTGCTGATCCAAAGGAACATGGCAAGGCTGTGCTTTGTCCAAGGCCTGGGGGCTACGGAGACAAAGATGAAGTCATTCTTCTCCATGAGTGTTGGAGTGTCAGGAAAGGCCTCCCGTAGGAGACAGCCCCAGGCTTAAGCCTTGAGGAGAGCCAGGGATTCTGAGAGGCAGAAGGAGCAAGATGGGGAGGGAATGCTTTCCAGGCATGGGATACAGCCCATGCAAAGGCTGGGAGGCTAGAGGTGGAAGGAACAATTAGGCCTTTCTGGCACATGTGAAGGAGAGGTCTGTGCTGTCATGTCAGGAAAGGTGGGCACCAGCCATATTGTAAGGGGCTGGTGAAGCACCTTCTTTATTGTGACAATAAGGAAGCCATCCTGCCCCTCAAGGAGGAGGGAGGGGGGACAATCTATGGCCACAGGACTGTGAGGCTCCCCTGGGTTTTCGTCCTTGGCTGGATGAAGCTGTCCCACCTGTGCTCCCACTCTCTGCCCACCCCTGAGCTCTGGGGCCACCGGGAAGCTTCAGAAATGCAGAAGAGGGTCTTGGTGAAGGCGCCATCCTTTGGGCTTGCTCTGTCTGGGAGAAGACTGATGCCAGGTGGCTGGTTCTCTTTGTATGCCTTTTGGGCTTTTTAGTGGAAAGATTTCAGTATCATTCCTGGAACATGGATTTGACTGTGGGACGGACAGAGTGGGCAGGACTAACCTTGGAGTTTCCAAATCTCGTCTGGATCCTCAGTGGGTCTGAGCTCTTTGGAAATGCATATTCTCCTCTCTCCTCTTCCCTGAAGACCTGCTGGGGGTGGGGGGCCTCGCTCCCAGGTGACTTTGACCAGTGTCTGTCGGTTCCTTTCCAGGTGCTTCAGAGTCTGATGTGGCTGACCGGGATGACATGCAGCTGCTTAACGAGATTCTCAATGCATCTTCCCTGGACGAGGGAGATTTCAGCAAAGAGTGGACGGCTGTCTTTGGGAGTAAGCAGACCCCAGAGCCCACAGCCACGTGTGCGCCAGGAGAGCCAGAACCGGGGCCCACTCCGTCATCAAGCTTTCTCCCTTCCCAGCTCCTAGACAAAAACATGCATGACTTACAGTCATCCCTCCAAGGTCAGTGTCCAGCACCATTTGGAGGAAAGAGATGGGAGCCCAGAGTCTCTCTTTTTTTCTCTCCTTTCGTCCCATGGCCATGCCTCAAGAATCAGAATCATGTTTCAGTTTAGAATAGCTTGTTAGATTTACTCCTCAAGCTTTTCTCCCCATATCAATTAATCAGCAAATGTGTCTTAAGCCATGAATGTCCTGGGCTTTATGCAGGGGGCTGACTGTGTAAATCTGAATGTGACTTGAGTTCCACCCTTGCCTAGGAGCTCATGCTCTAACAGAGGAAGACAACACATCAAGGAAGGCTGGAGTGGGAATGGGGAGGCAGAGACAGCCAGAGAGCAAGAAGAGCATTTGTTTGGCACCAACTGTGTGCCAGGCTCCACGCTAAGCACTGAGGATGCAGAGACAGACAGCAGTACTGTCCCTGCTCTTGAGGAACTCACATCGAATAGAGGAGACCTCATAGATAACTGGGCACAAGCCAGATGGGAACAAGGCAAACCAGATAATCTCAAAGGGAAAGGCTTCCTTCAGCAACCAGGCTTTGAGTCGATGTTGGAAGGAAGCGAGGGAAGGTTCCCTCCTGAAATACTGGGGCTTAGCAGTGGGAAGAAAGTGCTTCAGGGTGAGGGTCTCTCCAGGATGGGAAGGTGGCAGGTGAGTTGGAGAAGACCAGGGGGCTTGGGCTTAGAAAACCCTGAGTGCTCAGTGCTCCTCTTCTCCTCCTTGCATGTGGTGGCTGAGGAAGGGGAGGGTGAGCCTTAGGAGCCATGTCCAAGGTGGACCGGAGCAATACAGATGCAGAAAGTAGGGATCCTGGTGGCCCTGCTCCAAAGCACTGCCTTTGCTGGATTTCAGGCTGGAAAGAGAGCCCAGGCAGCCCTCCACCCATCTGGAAGCCAGCAGTGGTCCCAAAGCCCACCACCCAGAGCAGCACCACGCGCCCTGTGAAAGGTGAGCCTCTTCTGGTTGTGTTTTGGAGGTGATAGTTGGTGACTACTCTGTGATGAGTGGGAGGGGCTTGTTGGGAGGGTGGGGGTGGGGAATGGCACCCAGGTTGCACACTCTGACCTTCCTGCCCACTGGATGGATGACTCCAAGTCTCCACCCCTCTCAGGATGCGGGTCTAGGGTCCTGTGAGGAGCTACCCTGCTGGGATCCCCTGGGCACCTCTTCCTTTGTTCCACACCCACCACCTCTCTCCTAAAACCTGCTACCTGGTGACCGCAGTCTTCACAATAGTGGCCCTGCCATTTACTCCTAGTGGGACCCCCACCTTGGGCAAGGGGACTCAGCTTTATCTTCTGTAAAATGGGAATGTTGGAGTCGATGACCCCTACGGTCCCTTTAGAAGTGAAGGCAGAAGGAAGGGTGGGGCAGAACACTACTTCAGACACCTGGGCTGGAATCCTGGTCCTGGCTCTTACCAGCTGGGTGATTTTCCCGGACTCAGTTTCTTCATCAGAAAAAATGGGGAGGGGGTGATAGTAGTTGCCCTACTCCCAGCGATGAGGTAGTTACCGAGTCGTGAGAAAAGTCCTTTGTAAATCTTTCTGTGCCCCAGAAATGTGAGCTGATCGCCCTGGAAATGAGTCTGTTTGTAAAGGACAGGGTCGGGAGTCTGGGCAGGTGGGGGCTGGGGGGCGGAGCAGGGAGTTCTCTGGGATAGCCGCGGAGGCGCAGAGGTCGGGGGTGGGCAGGGCAGATGGGCAGGACCTGAGGCTAGGGTGAGCACAAGGAAGCAGCCGCCATCTCGGGTTCTCTCCCTGACCACAAACCTCAAGGCATCAGTCCCCTTGGTGAAAGAGCTGTGGGGTGGGTCCTGAGGGGTCCAGAGGGTTCGAGACCCTCCCAGCTGGGGGTGGGGCAGCAGGGCTGGGCAGGAGAAAAGGAAGGCGCAAGCGGGGGGCGGGGGAAGCTTCTGGGCAACGAGGGAAGGAGTGTCCCCGGTGGGGCGCCTTGGACAGCCTGGCGTCCTGCCGGTGCCGACGGGTGTCGTCCTCTCCCAGAAGCCGAGAAGAATGCTCGAGACCTGACGGCCTGGTTCAGCCTGTTTGCCGACCTGGACCCGCTGTCCAACCCAGACGCTGTCGGGAGAACGGACAAGGAGCACGAGCTGCTCAATGCGTGAGCGTGCCCGGGAGTGGGCACGGGAGTGGGCACGGGCGCCGCCGCCACCGCGCGGCCACACCGTCTCCTGCGTGAATGTCTCTGTGCCGTGACAATAAAAGGGGACAGTGAGGAGCCCCGTTTACATTGCTGTTGCCGCCTGCGAGTGTTCGCTGCTTATTGTCGCTGAGCCGTACCTCCGCTGTGGGAGCCCCGGCAGCCAGCCGAGGCTGGACATGGGAAGCCCTGAGTTCAAATCCAAGCTCAGGCACTGACTGTGTGTGAACCTGGGCGGGCCGCTTCACTTCTGCTTGCCTCAGGTTCATCATTGGTAAAATGAGGACCGTCACAGCTGCTCTCTCGAGGCGGGGGTGGGGGCTTGTGAGGATCGGATGAGATAATGTTTGTAAAGCACATTGCAAAGCTTAGTCTATCATCAGTATTGCTTTATTACACGAGATTAAACAGCGATGACCAATCCTTCAGGCCATTTCCGGCCTCGCCCTTGCCATGCCCAGGATGGGTACTACCTGAATGCCCAGCGGCATTTACGTTTGTGTGTAAAAGGCCAAGAGCAGCCCGATAGCCCAGTGCCTCTTCCACCCTTATTCCCTGCCCTGAGACAGACACCCAGGAAATGTGTTGATGTGTGGCTGGTCACTAGCCATCATGGAGGGTGGCCAGGGTGTTGTGAGGCTCTGGTGAGACACTGGATGTAAACCACTTTGCAAACCGTAAAGCACTATAGAAATGCCAGTGATATTCATTGTTAACCTCTCCTGAGCCTTCAACTGCACAGTCCTGCTGAGCTTAAGCCAAGTTTACAAAGCCATGTGCTGCTGAGTGTTTAACAACCAGGCCCTTGTATGCATACATGCTTGAAGATTAATCTGCATTATTAATGCTTAAGTCTAGACAATCAACAAAACACACTGTCAAGCCCTGATTGATGCTGCTCTCTGAGGTGCACATGCTCCCACTGAAAACTATACAACAGCTCTCAAAAGCTGTGGCTCTAGCACGTCCCAGAGGGCCAGCCATGGTCCTGGAGATGCCAAGGAGGGGGCTGGGAGGGACCGTTTTCCTGACTGTCCAGGAAAACGCTTTGAGTGACACACCATCACAGAATGTTCAGCCCCAAAACAGCTGGAGGAAGCAGTGTGATGCCCACAATTCCTGCCACCTACACAGTGGGAAGGGGGAGATCTCTTGGGAGTTCTAGCTGGAGAGGGCTGAGCCAGCCAGGGATTTGCCTATGAGAATGGGGAGGGGGGCACCAGCTTGTCCCAGGAGGGGCCCATGTTGGAGACAGAGCAGATCCAGCTGACTCGCAGTGAGTGCACCTCCACATCGAGGGAGACAAGGAGACCCATTCTTTTTTAAAGGATAGAAAGTAAATTCAGCTGCTGGACTTCATCCCCTCTCACCCGGCCCCCTAATAGGTCTCCTTTCCTCCAGCCTCTCCCACTTCCAATCTGTCCTCCACACACTGGCCAAAGCACCTGTTCTGGTCAAATCCCCTTCCTCCAGCACATGCACAGATAAAGCCCAGGATCTCCTGTTTGGATCAGACGCCCGTTCCAAGCCCTGCCTTTCCAGACTCATGGCACATTGGCTCCTTGCACACCCTCTGCTGGATTCGCCTCATCTCCGCACCTTCGCACCAGCTGTCCACTGCGCCTGAAATGAACTCCTCACTTACCTCTGCCTCTTAGAAGTCTCCCTAGACTCCCCACTTCCGGTGTGCTGTCAATGTCTGCGTGTTGTTTTCATTTCTGTCTTTGACTCTCCAGTGGTCGGCGCACAGCAGCCGCATCCTCATAAAATGAATCACAAGCGTTTCTATAGCACCTTTCGTGGGCCTGGCCGTGCTGAGCGCTTTATGCTTATCTCACTTAGTCCTCACAACAAGCCTGGGAAGGAGATGCCTCTCTCTCTATCGCCCCCATTTTACAGATAAGGAAATTCATCAAAAGCAGAGGTTGAGTGAGTTGCTCAGGGTCACACAGGTAGTAAGTGCCTGAGGCTGGATTTGAATTCAGGTCCTCCCAACTCCAGGCCCAAGGCTCTATCCATTGGGCCACCTTGCTGCCCCACATCTGCTGGATGACTGGTTCATTTTGCCTCAGAGGACTGAGACCTCACCCATGTGAGGACTTCCTGTGCCCCTTCTATCCTGTGGGGCCCCTGTCAACTTCTCTCTGTAAGCAGTTCCTGAAGGGTCCAACAGCCTGTTCTAACGGGTTGAGTCCCAGGGCCACCCAAAGGCTGCACTCTTGCTCCCCTCGTAGTCCTGCGAGTTCTCGGTGGTGTCTTGGGCCACTGATTAGGAAGCAGCTGTCAGTGACTCACATCCACTTCAGGTCTTCCCAGGGCACTTTGGGTGCCCCCAAAGTTTGATTTTCCAGGTCTTGGTTTTGTGATTCACAAAGCACAGAATATCACCACGTAAGCTGTTTGGGCAGGGAGCAGGCCTGAGACCATGAGGAGCAAGGCACAAAGTCCCCAGTGCAATCCAGCCTGCCCACCTCCTACTCCATCATCAGTGCCTTCTTCCCAAGGCCCCTGTAGTTGGAGAATTCCTCCCAGAGCTTTCACAGAAGGGGACCCAAGTCATCATCTCATTTTCCAGCTGGCTGCACTGCTTGGGACATCTCCATCACGCTCCCATAGCCCAGCACCTTCTTCCCTCCCCACACCTGCTTTGGGGCTTCCTTCTGTGGGTTGTCCCCCCACCCCTTTAGATGGTAAGCTCCTTGAAGTCAGGGGCATCCCCAGCACTTGGCACAGCGGCCAGCAAGAGTAGGTACTTAATGTTTATTGACTGACTGGGTGCAGCTGCCATGCCTGCTCAGATAGATGGACAGATGGACATAAGTTGGTCTTGCATAGACCTCTCTCTCAACGATCCCTCCCCATCTGGCTTTTGCCCAGCCACATCTAAAGGCCTTTTCTCTATTCTCACTCTATCTCTGCAGCCTTCGCCATTGTTGGTCCCTCTCTCTAGGTTTTTGGGACACCCCACCCTCTTTTCACCATTGTTGCTCTCTCCCTCTCCCTCTCCCCCTCCCTCCCTCTCCCTCCCTCTCCCCCCCCCTGTCTCTCTGTCTCTCTCTCTCTCTGTTTTTGGGACACCCCACCCTCTCTTCCCCATTGTTGGTCTCCCTGCCACCCCCCCCCCCTCTAGGTTTTTGGGATGCCCCACCCTCTCTTCCCCATTGTTGGTCCTTCTCTCTCCAGGTTTTTGGGATGCCCCACCCTCTCTTCCCCATTGTTGGTCCTTCTCTCTCTAGGTTTTTGGGAAGCCCCACCCTCTCTTTGCCATTGTTGGGTCCCTCTCTCTCTCTAGGTTTTTGGGACACCCCACCCTCTCTTCCCCATTGTTGGTCTCTCTCTCTCTCTCTCTCTCTCTCTGTTTTTGGGACGCCCCACCCTCTCTTCCCCATTGTTGGTCCCTCTCTCTAGGTTTTTTGGACACCCCACCCTCTCTTCCCCATTGTTGGTCTCTCTCTCTCTCTCTTCTCGGTTTTTGGAACGCCCCACCCTCTCTTCCTCATTGTTGGTATTGTTGGGGTCTCTCTCTCTCTCTCTCTCTCTGTTTTTGGGATGCCCCACCTTCTCTTCACCATTGTTGGTTCCTCTCTCTCTAGGTTTTTGGGACACCCCACCCTCTCTTCCCCATTGTTGGTTCCTCTCTTTCTAGGTTTTTGGGATGCCCCACCCTCTCCCCCCATTGTTGGTCTCTCTCTCTCTCTCTCTCTCTCTCTCTCTTCTCGGTTTTTGGAACGCCCCACCCTCTCTTCCTCATTGTTGGTATTGTTGGGGTCTCTCTCTCTCTCTCTCTCTCTCTCTCTCTCTCTGTTTTTGGGATGCCCCACCTTCTCTTCACCATTGTTGGTCCCCCCTCTCTCTCTAGGTTTTTGGGACACCCCACCTTCTCTTCACTATTGTTGGTTCCTCTCTTTCTAGGTTTTTGGGATGCCCCACCCTCTCCCCCATTGTTGGTCCCTCTCTCTCTGTAGGTTTTTGGGATGTCTCACCCTCTCCTGGTTCTCCTCTTCCCTCTCTGAGGTTCCTTCTGTCTCTTTGGCTGGATCCTCCTCCAGGTCAGCCCTCTAACCATGGGAGTTCCTCAGCTTCTATCCCTCTTCTGTACTACTTTCCTTGGTGATCTCACCAGCTCCGTGGATTTAATGACCATCTCTATGCTTACCATCCTCAAATTGACCTTTCCTGCCCCAATCTCTCTGCTGACCTGCAGTCTCAAATCTCCAACTGCCTTTTAGACATCTCAAACTGGATGTCCCGTAGACAATTTATATTCAATATGTCCAAATCAGACTCGTTATCTTTCCGCAACCCCTCCCCCAACCTCCCCTATTACTGTAGAGGGTAATAAACACCACCCTCCTAGCCCTCCAGGCTTGCAACGTAGAAATCATCCTGAGTTCTGCACTATGGTTTGCCACTTCCTTCCCCAGTTCATTTTACAGATAAGAAAACTGAAGCAGACAAGGTGAAGTGACTTGCCCGGGGTCACTCAGCTACTAAGTGTCTGAGGCCACATTTGAACTCGAGATGAGTGTTTCTCGCTCCAGGCCTGGTGTTCTGTGCACTATGGTGCCCCCAGCAGGCTTCCTTCAAGTCTCACCTAAAACTCCACCTTGTGCAGGAAGCCTCCCCTAACCCCTCTTCATTCCAGTGCCCTCCCTCTGAATTGTTCCCAATTTGTCCTATATATTGTTCTATATACCATGTATATATATATATATATATGCACATATATATATACACATATGTCCTATATAGCCTTCTTTGTTAGCTTGTTTGCACGCCATCTCCCCCATTAGATGCTAAGCTCTTGGAGGGCAGGCGCCGTCTTTTGCCCCTTTTTGTATCTCTGTTGCTTAGCGCAGTGCCTGGGGCGTAGTAGGCACTTGATAAATGTTTACCGATTCCTGCCATAGCACTGGTAGACACACACGTTTCTCACTACTCCCAGCGCTTTTTTGTACGTGACCAAGGCCAGGCACGGCTGGGCCCCGGCTTCTCTAGCCCTCACCACCCTTCTGCTCCCGATGAGCTTAGAATGCTAGAGGTGGATGCCCACAGGCTTCCCTCCCGCCCCACTGTGGACCCTGACACTGCCAAGGCTGGATTTTGCCGCACAAGCAAAGCCCTACCGAGCTGAGACAGTGCGGGGAGAAGAAGCTGAAAAGTGCCCGGTGAGAACCGGCAGGAGGCTGGCAGGGAGCAGCTGCCCCGAGTATCCGCACGGGCTGCTGAGGTCATGGCGGTGACCGCAGGGACTACGTGTGGCCCCGGGAATCACCGGGGCTGCGCAGGATCTCCCGCAAACCCAGGCCTTCCTTTGCCACGCTTTGAGCATGAGGGCCCTCGAGATAGGCTGTCAGAGGCTGGGTCTCATCTCCTTCGCTTGGTCACCAGCCCAGGCTGCCAAAACGTCGCCTTGCGCATCGGTGTGAGGGAGGAGGTGGGGCATGGTGTGCCTTTCCTTTTCATTTGTGTTTCTGAGATCTTGAAAACCAGTCTCATCCCAAGGATGTCAGAGCAGAGTCCTCCTCCACACACAAAGACATCTCTGCAGATGCACTGGAGGGGTGGGGGGCCAAAGAATGAGAACAAAGCGGACGCTGATCGGCTAAACCAGCCGCGCGCCGCCGATGTCACGGGGATAGCGCTGCGCCGTGAGAAAGGAGGAGCAGAGGCAGCGACGCGCTGAGCCCGGGAGACAGCGGACGCAGGACCGAGGCGCTCGGTAGCTCCGTGAGCCGCCTGCTCCCCAAGGAGAGGCCTGAGGATGCCCCCCGCCCCCGGCCTGCTCTAGAGCGGGGGGCGTGGACCCGAGGGGGCGGTCCGCCGAGCTGCTGCGAACTGTTCTCTCCTCTTTGTTACAAGCTACAGCGCTCTGTACGGGGAAGGAGCGGCATTTCGGGAAATGAATGATGATGGAAAAATAAATTACAATTTCAAATTAAATAAATAAAAGAAGAACCACCTCTGGGCATCTTTAAAATTACACCGGCTTTAGCCCAGATTTCTTATATACTTGGTCAGGTCCAGTCATTCACCGTTGACCTTCAGTGCTCTCCTAACGAAAGGGCACTGGACACGGAGGGAGGGAGGGAGGGAGCAAAGAAGGAAGGAGGGAGGGAAGGAGGAAGGAAAGAGGGAGGGAAAGAAGGAAGGAGGAAGGGAGGAAGGAAGGGAGGGGGGAGGAAGGAAGGGAGGAAGGAAGGAAGGAAGGAAGGGGGGAGGGAGGGGGGAGGAAGGGAGGGAGGGAGGAAGGAAGGGAGGAAGGAAGGAAAGGGGGAGGGAGGGGGGAGGAAGAAAGGAAAGGGAGGAAAGAAGGAAGGAGGGAGGGAAGGAGGGAGGAAGGAGGGAGGGAAAGAAGGAAGGAGGAAGGGAGGAAGGAAGGGAGGGGGGAGGAAGGAAGGGAGGAAGGAAGGAAGGAAGGAAGGGGGGAGGGAGGGGGGAGGAAGAAAGGAAAGGGAGCAAAGAAGGAAGGAGGGAGGGAAGGAGGGAGGAAGAAAGGAAAGGGAGCAAAGAAGGAAGGAGGGAGGGAAAGAAGGAAGGAGGAAGGGAGGAAGGAAGGAAGGAAGGAAGGGGGGAGGGAGGGGGGAGGAAGAAGGGAAAGGGAGGAAAGAAGGAAGGAGGGAGGGAAAGAAGGAGGGAAGGAAGGGAGGGAGGGAGGAAGGGAGGAAGGAAGGAAGGAAGGGAGGAAGGAAGGAAAGGGGGAGGGAGGGGGGAGGAAGAAAGGAAAGGGAGGAAAGAAGGAAGGAGGGAGGAAGGAGGGAGGGAAAGAAGGAAGGAGGAAGGGAGGAAGGAAGGAAGGGAGGGGGGAGGAAGGAAGGGAGGAAGGAAGGAAGGAAGGAAGGGGGGAGGGAGGGGGGAGGAAGAAAGGAAAGGGAGCAAAGAAGGAAGGAGGGAGGGAAGGAGGGAGGGAAGGAAGGGAGGGAGGGAGGGAGGAAGGGAGGAAGGAAGGAAGGGGGGAGGGAGGAAAGGAGGAAGGAGGGAAGGAAAGAAGGGAGGAGGAAGGGAGGGAGGAAACAAGCATTCATTCAGTGCTTACTGCACGCCAGGTCTCTCCTCTCCCCTCCACCCCCCACCCCCCAGGCACCATGAAGGGGTAACCAAGAAAGCAATGGTAGTTGAGGAAAGGCAGAGAACACTTGGTCAGGCAAAGCCACAGGGAAGACTGCTGAACCCGGGGCTCGATAGGAAGAACGAGGAGAGGTGGGTGAGGGAAAGAGGAAGGAACACAGACCAGACATCCGCCAAACGAGCAATTCTTCTAGTTAACAGTGACCTGTAAGAAGAGCCATGTTGTCAGCGGGCCGAAGGCACGTCCCGGAGATCCCAGCTCCATGGAAGTCGGGTGGAGCGTCATGGCAGCCTGGTTTGCAGAACATAATCCTCTGGCGGTGTTTGTCAGAGGAGTGAGTCACAGGACTGCAGCCTGGAAGGACGCTGCATGGTGACACCTCCTCCGGCCATCTTCTTCTCTCCATTCTGTCTCCACAACACCCCCATGACGCAACACCGCTCCCGGGTGCACCGACCGCCCGGCCAACACTCCCTGTGCACAAGGGCCATGTGAGACCACCAAATCTGGGGAGAGTGACTGTTCCTGGGTCTCCCGCAGGCACCAAAGCCATCGAGAAGCCCGAGATCAGTTCACTTGCAAAGGTCTCGGGGTTTTCGCGGACTGCAAGCTCTGCGTGCGCGGACTAACCCCCAAAGGCCTCCCGGCCGGCAGACCCTCCCCACGTCTGAAATGCCTCACCACCGGCCCCCAACTGTCTCTCTGAGAAGATCGAGGCCTTCCCAATCAGGCGCCAAACTGATGTACATCCCCTTACACACCGCTGTCTCTTCACACCCCGCCTTCCCCCAGGCTGACCCCTAGGACCAAGAGAATGCGGTCCTCACCCCCACCTCCACAACCCCGGGCTCAGTTTAAGCTCCACCTCTGACAAGGAGCCTTTCCTGATCCACCCCCAAGGCTGCCTGCAGAACTCAATCCAACTCCCCTTCATGGAGGAAGCTCCACTGCCATCTAAGGCTCTTCATTCCTCACCTTTGGCCTTTTTGGTGGCACGGGGTATTCTCTGACATCCACGTGCTAAAACTTAGGCTCTGCACACCTTTGGGTGGGCATCCTGGTTGCTACAGCTGTTGGTGTTTTGGTATCCACAGGACTTCTGGTTTGGCTGTTCAGAAGTCCCCTCCCTGCCTTGGCTCAGGATTCAAAGGGCACAAACTGATGTGACTCCTCCGGCCTAATTTCAAATGGTTCTTTAGAAACGCTGGATCAATTTGCAGCTCCACCAACAAAGTATCAGCGTACCTGTCTTCCTAGAGCCTGGCCAGACTGAGACTTTAATCTTGCCTTTCTCCCTGTTAGTGACTGACCAGGCTGCCTTTCAGGGTTATTACCCACCACCCAGCTTTGTGGCTCTATTTGTGCCACATTCTGTCATCCAACTTTGCTGCTTGTGTATTTGTCTGGAATGCACTCGCTCCTAAGCTCCATCTCCTAGAACACTTTGGGTCTGGTCTGACCTGGGCAACACTATTTGCTCCTTTGTTCTGGACATCAGGCCTCTCAATGCAGACGAGGATCACACTGAAGCCCCCAGACCTTCTTTAAAGGAACTCTTGTCTAGTCCTTTGACACATTGGTACAGCAAACTCTTTGAAGGTAACCACACAGAAAACCCTGGCTAGTCTCACACTAGCTTTGTGGATGGGCTGGGGATGTCTTCCCCTTCCAGAATGTCCAGTAGCCTTTGCCCCTTGATGCACACTCGGGCTATAAGATGCCTGGATGGAGGTCCCTGGGCCCACAATTGTTGCCCTGTGAGTTAAAAAGGCTTTTTTTTTCCTTTTTCTAAACCTAGTAATTTTTCTAAGCCAAAGAAATACCTCCTTGGAGGCTGTTTTGCCTCAAAGACACTTCATTCCCACAAACCCTTTGTATATAAAATCATGGATGGTGGAAGTTCTGTCCCCCTACATGATGCCCTCAAGTTTGCACCAGGCTCCAAATGGAGACATCAGTCATCTGGTGGCTCTTCTTGGGAGAGCAAGTGTGTGAATGAAATGGAAGCCCATGCAAACAGCCCTCCACCCCAATGAGAGTGTAGGCTGGAAGTCACTGAGTTGTGGAGGCTGCTTGGTACTTAGTGTTGTGTCTGGCAGATGGGCCACCCCACAGCACCACCCTGTGTGCCCCACCCCATACCACCCGGTGCATCCTCCCCAAAACACAGCAAGGGGACTACTTTTTACTAATAGCTTTATTTAAATAAGACACGGGAATTTCTCTACTGGAAAAGTACAAAACAAAAGCCACATCTGTCCTCGTGTAAAGAAAGCCACGGCATCTGGTAGCCAGGCTTCCCAGGACAGCGACAGACAAAACCCAAACAACGTCTGAGATGTCTCCAAGCCCAAGGGTCAGGACATCTGAGCCCAACAGCTTCCTGGGAATTTACATGGAAAAGCAGAAGCTCCAACACAGCACGTCCAAACCTTCAGATTTACTAGAACACACGGCAGCACAATTACTATTCAGCTTCTCTTGGGAAAAGGAATGCATGGCATGTCCCCACAAACCTCATCCTCAGGGAGATTCAGTCCTTCCTCCCCCTCCCCCCTTCCTTCAGTCCTTCCTCCCCCCTCCCCCCTTCCTTTGGTCCTTCCTACCCCCTCCCCCTCCTTGCCCCAATCCTAGCCTCCTCCTCCCTCAGCCCTGGACAGACGGGCAGAGCAAGAAGGAACTGGCCTTTGCTCCTTTCTTCCCTCTCCTCTTCATCAAGGCCCGAGAACATTAGAGTGAAAGAGATCTGAAAAAATGGTTTTCAAAGGTTACCATGTGGAAACGACAAAAGAGGACCAAGCCCTTTGCTCCATGAAAGTATCTTCTGGTTGAACACTGACCAACTGCTGTGAAAGAACCAAAATATGCCTGTGGGGACAAAATGGTAGCCGATGTTGGGGGGAGGAAGGCGATGAGCATTCTGATGGCTGACACCCTTCCCCACCCCACCCCCCCCACACACAGGTCCCTTCCCTTGAGGTCCTCATTCCTTCCCAATCTTCACCAGGACCAGGAGCCAAAGGTGATCCAGCCCAGAGCATGATGACCCTGCCTGGTTCTCCCTGGCTCAGACCCCATCTGCCCAGGGCTTCTTCCTGCCCTGCCTTACACTTTTCACGTGGAGGAGACCAGCAGAAATGACCACACTGACAAAAGACACAAAGAGGCAGGGCTAAAGGAAAGAGCTTCCAGCTGCTGCCTGAAGTCACCGGAGAATCCTTTGCTGACTCCTTGTCCAGCTAGCCCAAGAACAGAACCACCTCTGGACCCGAACATCACTCAATTCATCTCAAGCTCGGGAGGGTGGAGGTGAGCAACCAGAAGCTTGTCCCTTTTAAGCCAGAAAACAAAGGGACAGTTTCCAAAGGAGAAACTCAACATGACTTTGCTGGAGACATGAGTGGAGCATTCCTGGCTGTCCCCTGTGAAATCCCTGCATGTTCCAGTCCTTCTCACTTGGTCGAACACTGCGTGCAGCATGCTCCTGGCAACCTTGTTCTCAATCTTGCACAAGTCAGGAAGAACACCCTGTTTAACCCCATCCTCTGGCTGCCTGAGCAGGGGACACTGGATCCTGCTCCTGCTGCAAGCTACTCCTGCCCAGGATCACCCTCCCCTGCCTTCTTCCAACAAAGTGGAATGGAATGAGGAAAGATTAATGCAGAGAGATGTCACCTTGACACCTTGTCTTTGCCGATATGATTTACATTCCAAGTTACCTGAGTTAGACTTCAGCTGAAGTACCTGAAACGAGGCCACAGGCTGGGCGCTGCTCAACAGCGGGGCCAGGGTCTTGTGTGTCTGGTGGTTTTTGCATTGTGTGCATCACAAACACCTGGATCGATTGTCGACACAATCCTGAAGTACAGCCTCTTCCACAGGACACCACACAGCCAGACAGCTTCCCTTTGGACAGGCAACTTTCTGATGCGGAAGGACTCGGAACAGACCGAAGGACACGGCACTCGTCTGGTCAGACATACTAGGAAATGCATCGTCTCCACTGAAAATGCTGAATGATCTACACGCTGTGCTAGCATCACCGCTTTCCACAAAGAAATGAAAATAAAAAATGCTTCATTCGAGGCCTGTCCCCGCCAAGAACAGTGATGAGAGATCCTCTGAGATGCTGACACGTCTTGTGTTCTGTCCAGAAGGGCGTCAGCCCTCCATGCAGACGTCTGGGCGGCCGTGCTGACCGGGTTTCCGAGGGTGAGGGCCTGCTCCCCTGCTTAAATGGCCACATAGTTCTGAGATGAGGCCCGCTCCTCAGCCTGACGCTCATTCAGCAGCGGCGGTGGCGGGGCTGGGCACGGGGGTGGGATCGTGACCTCCGCCACCGAGTCCACAACGCTGGTATCATCTGACAGAGATGAGAAGGCCACCCGTGCCGACAGCTGCTCAACGGTCAAGGCGCTCAGTATCGGGCTCTGGCCGGAGCCTGGAGAACTCTTGAGCATCAGGTCTGAGGCTGGCAGGAGAGGGCCCAGGAGCCTTACGGGGCAGAAGGCGGAGCCAGTTGGGATGAAATTCACCTTGTTTTTGTCAGGACACGAAAACAGAGGAGCTGAGATGGGCTGGCGAGCCCTAGAACAGGACAGAAGGACACCATGAACAACCAGGGAGTCTGAAGCCACACGGAGTTTCCAGAATTGTGGGAACCTGGGTGTGTGCCCTGAGTCAGGAGGGCAGGGAGGTAGGGTCACAAGGCTAGAGGGGCAAAGCTCCACATCTCAAAGGAATGGGCTCAGAGGGCTCCCTATCTCCCTCGGAGGGCACCTCACTGTTCAGGAAAGTGTAAGGCGACTGGGAGCCCTGCTGCCATTTGGCCTGTGTGGGGCGGGGTGTGGCACTGCTTCTCCTCTGAAGGTTGTACCTTTCCCTTCAATAAACGCAGAAGAGCAGCCCTTTCCTTGTGACCCCGGCAATGTCTGACCACTATGACCAACCTGGGAAGCTCCCCCCTCCTTAGTTCCTGCAGCTCTGAGGGCACACAAGGGTGGGGAGGTTACTTACGCCATCTCCTCAAAGACCTTCACTCGCTCACACCCCTCCGGCGGCTCCCGTTTGAACATGTAGCTGTTGTTGGGTTTGGGAGAGGAGGCATACTTGGGGAGCGGCGAGCTGCTCCCACTGTCTGCAAATTTAAATCAGTTTGTTCCGTTACTGATAGTAGGAAGCACTCGGGAACATGCCTGGACTTCCAATGAGCTGCATCCTGCACAAGGCAGCTAAGCCTGCCCACCCACCACACAGCCTCCTGGCCAGCAAGTTCTTTCTCACACCCTTATGGAGCACATTTCTTCTCAATAAAAGTTGCAAGGCAAGACCAATCTGTCTTGCCATAGAAAGGACAGTTTTGTCTCAAAAATTGTGTAGTGAATAAAAGTGCTGCATCCCCCAAAGCTAAAAGAACAGGGGCATACACAAGAGTTCTCCCAACCTGGGCTTTCTCAGTCGCTGACCAGCTCTTGTAATCATACTACCATGTTGGTGCCTGGAGCAGAACTGAGGCTTTCATCAAAGTCCAGGCACCACAGCTGGCTAGAATCCCCAGCCCCCAATGGGACAGAGGGGACCTGCTCAGAATCCAGAGCTCTGAGAGGAGACACTGCAGGGCACCTTGGCCAGACACATGGCTCCACCGTTCTGAACAAACCTGCTATTAGAGTAAAGGTCTGATTTTGAATGGCCAGAAAGCCTTATCAACTGCTTCTTTTGCTACCAAGGACCGGTCCAGGAAGTTTGGATGCAGAGAGCTGTCAATATCCTTAAAAACGTGGGTGTCCTCAGCGACACATCTGAACAGGACAAAAGCCCCAAAGGCAGTGTATGTCTCCCTACAAACTACCCCTGACACCTCCCATGTCACACAGAGTATACTTGGTCTCATGAAGCATGCCCTCGAGTGTCCGCCCCAAGGAAAAGGACCTGTCCCCAACCTCAGCAGGCCAAGAACGAGAAAGAGAATGAAGCTGAGTCAGATCTGGGATCAAACCAAATAATTAAGCTATTGGTGCGAAGGACCAACTGAGCAGCAAGATAATCACTGGCTTTCCACCTCTCCCCTGGCCTTCCCTTACATAACCCTGCTCTTCATCTGCACCATGACCCTGCCCCTGCACCAGCCACCCTCTCCTCTTTTGCCCATCTTGACTCCTTGGTGAACCAACTGAACTCTGCATTGCCCTCCTCTACTGAATCCCTCAGGCCCTTATCATACTGCCCATTATGCCCAGCCAAGCCTCAGCCTTGGGTCACTCCCACCACTCATCATCTCTACCCTTACATGTGCACACACTGCTGGAGAAAATCATATGGCCATCTGACAGCGTCCACTACAAACGTGGGCTGCACAGCTTCAGCTGGGCCCTCACTGCCACCAGGCAATCTTACCTCCTTCCTTAGCAGCTCCCTCTCCCACTCTCCACAGCGGTCTTCCAAACCCTCTCACCTCTCCTCAGACCTCTCATGGCTACCCTCCCCCTCCGCCACTCTCTTGGCTGAGAACTATAATGGCACGCAAAGTGGGATTTTTTGCTGTTTCTCTTTTGGAGTGCTTCTCAGCACTAAGGCAATCAAGTGCCTTTGACTGAGTCTTGCCTTTGTATGAATCAAGAGTCCTTGATTGGAAACGGTATATATACTCTGAGGTTAGCATTTTGCTTTGGGGCTTACTCACTGGAAGAGTGTTCGTGTGATTTGGCCAGATGAGACTCTGGGCAGCTGTTATGGAGCCCCTCGGCTTCCAAAACCCAGATGTTGGTACTTCTCTCTCTGGTAACTATATTTGTATCGCTATGGACAGACAGAACCCCTGTCTGCTGATTTGTGTTAAGCAATTTTTATATGATTTCTGCTTGTAATTTGTGTTTTCTCTGAAGTTCAGGGTGCTGAATTTTCCCCCTGAACTAAGTGAAAGATATTTGTATGTTTAACTAAAGTGAGACTGTAAAGCCCTTAAAGCTGGTTTCCTTAGAAAAGCAGATCAAAGAACCTGTGCTAGCAGTTCTCCTGTGTGCTGGTGTTGTTAGCCTTACACAGCCACAGGAGCTGCAAGCAGCATTGTTGTTACAAGAACCCTGTCTCATATTTTACAGAAAAAATAAGCCATTCTCATGAGCTCCCTCCTCTCCCCCTTTCCTCATCTTCCATCACTCAGGTACCGTCCGTCCCTCCCTCCTCCAGCCCTGTCTCTCATGATGAGGTGGCCTTACTCCCTGACCAAGGTCAAGCCCTCTACCTGCTCAAGGCATCCCATTCCATCCTTTCTCCTCCAACAGACTTCCCCCTCTGTTGTTCTCACTCTCACTTCTTTTCTTTTTCTTTTTTAACTGAGTCTTCTTTATTATCAATATCTCACAGGACTCAAAAAGCCAAAACAAAAAAAGACATTACAATTTTGAAATCTGGGGATGGGGCTCCCTTTCCTCCCTGCTCCCTGCTGCCAGTCTGTCTACATTCTGGTCTCAGCTGGCTGTGGGAGATGAGTAGAGTCACTGAAGACAGAGGGAGATGGATGGAGGCAGAAGGAATCCAAAAGTCTCTCCCTACCCATCTGGGAAACAGGGCTTAGAGCCCAGTCTCTTTCTCTTCCCTTCTGTGAGATGTGTGTGCTCTGTGTGCGTGTACATGAGGGAAGACAGGGTATCGGGGAATGGAGACCTCAATAACAAACTGGGCTCAGTCCTACCTCCGAAATTCAGGGAGGAAGTAGTCTATATCTCCCTAGAAGTTGAATCAGGGTTGATCACTTATTTCCAATCTGTCCCTCTCTACTGGCTCATTTCCTTCTGTCTACAAATATGCCCATGTCTCCCCCGCCCTGAAAAAATTCTCACTTGATCCTTTCATCCCCTCTATCATACTATTTCTCTTCTGCCCTTTGTAGCTAATCTCCTTGAAAAGGAGTCTACAATAGGGGCCATCAATTTCTCTCCTCTCACTCTCTCTTAACAACCCTTTATAATCTGGCTTTTGACCTCGTCATTCCACCAAAACTGCTCTCTCCAAAATTACCAGTGATCTCTTAATCACTAAATCCAATAACCTTTTCTTAATCCTCATTCTCCTTGACCTCTCTCTTCAGCCTTTGGCATGGCTGACTACTCTCTCCCCCTGGATTCCCTCTTCTCTCTAGGTTTTCAGATCACCACCCTTTCTCCTCTCCCCCCACCCCCAGTTCTAGAAAATGATGAGACAACATGCCAAACCTATGGGATGCAGCAAAAGCAGTAATAAAAGGAAAATCTGTATCTCTAAATGCTTACATCAGTAAAACAGAGAAAGAGCACGGCAATGAATTGAGTGTGGAACTCAACTGGAAAAAGAACAAATTAAAAATCCCAAATTAAACAACAAACTGGAAATCCTAAAAACTAAAGATGAGGTTAATAAAATTGAATGTAAGAAAACCACTGAGTTAATAAGCAAAATTAGGATTTTGCTTTGTAAAGAAAAATACAATAAAATAGATTAACTGTTATAATTTTAAAGAGAGAGAAAACCAAATTACTAGTATTAAAAATGAAAAGCATGAATATACCACTAATGAAGAGGAAATCAAAGCAATCATTAGGAGTTACTTTGCCCAATTATATGCCAATAAATTTAACAGTTTAAGTGAAATGGAGAAACACTTACAAAAATAGAAATTGCCTAGATTAGCAGAAGAGGAAATAGAATATCTAAATAAACCTATTTTAGAAAAAGAAATTGAAGAGGCCATAAGTGAGCTTCTTTAAAAAAAAAGAATCAGGACCAGATGGATTTACAAGTGAATTCTACCAAACATTTAAAGATCAACTAATTCCAATATTAAGTAAATTAATTGGAATAGTAATAGGCAAGGAAAAGATACTACCAAACTCCTTTTATGAAAGAAACATGATGCTGATACCTAAACCAAGAAGAGCAAAAACAGATCAAGAAAAGTATAAAGCAATTTCACTAATGAATATGGATATAAAAATCCTCAATATAACATTAGCAATGTATCACAAAGATTACACATCGTGACCGCGTGAGATTTGTACCAGGAATGTAGGGATAGTTTAGCATGAGGAAAACTATTAACATAATTGATTATATCACTAACAAAAGTAACAAAAATCTATGATTATATCAACAGACACAGAAAAAGCTCTTGACAACATACAACACTCATTCCTATTAAAAAAAATTTGAAAACACAAGTATAAATGGATTTTTCCTTAAAATGATGAGAAGCATCTACCTAAAACCATCAGCAAGTATTATCTGTAATGGGAATAAGCCAGGTGCCTTCTCAATAAGATCAGGAGTGAAACAAGGATGCCAAATTGCCTACATGCCAATATTATTCAAAATTGTATTAGATACGCTAGCAAGGAACCAGAGGGTAAAACAGTCATCAAAAGAATCCACCAATAAAGAGATCCCAAACTGAAAACTCCAAGGAATAATTATAGTCACATTCCAGAATTATCAAGTCAAGGAGAAGATACTACAAGCAGCCAGAAAGAAACAATTCAAATACCATAGAACTATGAGTCAGGATCACACAGGACCTTGCAGCTTCTACATTAAAAGATAGGAGGGACTGGAACGCAATATTCCACAGGGCAAAGGAACTTGGACTACAACCAAGGATCAACTATCCAGCAAAACTGAGCATAGTCTTTTAGGCAAGGAGATGGACATTCAATGAAATAAGGAATTTCCAGACCTTCCTGATGAAAAGGCCAGAACCCTAACTCTAACTCTAACCCTAAATGCAAACTCAATGGAAAATTTGATCTTCAAATGCAAGACGCAAGACAGTCATGAAGAGTGGTTCACTCCATTGGTTATAATTCTTCTTTACAACCTGACTACAGTGAAAATGTTTAATGTGAAGGTATATGTAGTACCTATATTGGATTACATGCCTTCTTGTTTGGGGAGGGGGGAGGACAGGGAGGAAGAGAAAATCTAGAACTCAACAACTTGTGGAACTGAACGTTGTAAACTAAAAATAAATAAATTTAAAAGGAAAAAAAGAAATGCTAGCAAGAGCGGTAAGAAAAGAAAAAGAAATAGAAGGAATCAAAATGGGCAATCAGGTAATAAAACTTGTCTCTTCTTGCAGACAAGATGATGATATTCTTGGAAAATCCTAGAGACTCAACTAAAAAGTTAGTGGAAACAATGAATAATTTTTACCAAAGTAATAGGATATAAAATAAACTGACATGAATCATCAGCATTTCTACATATCAACAACAAAACTCTGCAAAAAGAGACAGTAAAAGATAGTCCATTTAAAATAACTGTAGACAGGATAAAATACTGGGGAGTATACCTGCCAAGACAAACCCTGGAACTGTATGAACATAATTATAAAACACTTTTTATACAAATAAAACCAAATTTAAATAAATGGAGAAATATTAACTGTTCATGTAATAAAAATGACAATTCTACCTAATCTACTTCTTCAATGCCATCCCAATTAAAGTTACCAAACTATGGTTTTCTTTGAGCTAGAAAAAATAACGAAATGCATCTGAAAGAACAAAAGGTCAAGGATATCAATGAAATTAATGAAAAAAGTAAAGGAAGGAGGTTTAGCAGTGACAGATCTTAAACTGTAGTACAAGATGGTAGTCAGTGAAACTATTTTGTACTGCCTAAGAAACAGAAATGTAGATCAGCAGAACAGAGCGCACATATGATACACAGTAGTAAATGGTTACAGCAACATTGTGTTTGACAAATGTAAAGACTTAGACTTATGGTATAAGAATTCACTATTTGGTAAAAATGACTGGGAAAACTGGAAAGCAGTCTGGCAGAAATTGTGATTAGACCAATCTTTTATACCATTCACCTAGATAAGGTCAAAATGGATACATGACCTAGATACAAAGGGAGATAATCATAAGAAAACTATAAGAACACGGAATGTATCACCTATCACATTAATGGACAGGAGAAGAATTTATGAATAAACGAGAGAATAGAGAGTATTTGTGATATGTAAAATGGAAAATTTTGATTAAATTAAAAAAGGTTTTATACCTTTACAATAATAAATAAAAACCAACATATGTAAATAAATAAAACCAATGTAGTCAAGATTAGAAGAAAAGAAGAAAACTAGGGAAAACATTTTATAGAGAGTTTCTCAGACACAGGTCTCATCTCACATCTCTGAACCTTGTCAAATTTATAAGGATGAGCCATTCTCCAACTGATAAACAGTCAAATATGAACAGGTAGTTTTTCAATGAAAATGTCAAAACTATATACAGTCATATGAAAATGCTTTAAATCATTGATTAGAGAAATGCAAATTAAAACACTTTTAAGATATCATTTTAAATGTCAAGCATTGGAGGAGATGTGGAAAAATTGGGACACTAAGACACTGTTGGCAAAACTGAACTGAGCTAATCATTTTTGAAAGCAATCTGCAATTGTGCCCAAAGTGTTAAAAACAAACAAACAAACAAAAAAACCTGTGCACACCCCTTGATCCAGCAATCCCACTACCAGGTCTGTTTCCCAAGATGATCAGGGAAAAAGGAAAAGAACCTAGATGCGCTAAACTATTTACAGCAACTCCCACTGTAGTGACAAAGAACTGGAAAGTGAGGGGATGCCCCTCAATTGGGGAAGGACTGAACACGTTGTGGTCTATGATCGTGATGGAACATGACTGTGCTGTGAGAAATGAAGAGCTGGATGATTTTAGAAAAACCTGACAGACTTCCAGGAAATAAATGAGCAGAACCAAGAGAGTGCCGTGCACAGGAACAGCAACATCCTCTGAAGAATAACCGTGAAGGCCTCAGCTACTCTAAGTGCTATAAATATGCAAATCAGCTACGAAGAGCTTGGGAAGGAAGATGCTCTCCACCTCCAGAGAAAGAAATGACAAAGAGAAGGATGCACAGTATGGTGTGTGTGTGCTGTAGAGGGCTTGAGAGGGCGATGAAGTTGTAGACCAACCAGCATGGTGAGTGGGAGATATAAAGGACCATCTCAATGCAGTTATGCTCCAGTTAGAATGACGTACTACTAATGCATAGTGGGTCTAATCTGCAATTTCCTAAGTTGCTCCAATTCCATCCAACACAAGACAAGAGGAGCAAAGGCAGCGTGGGTAGTAGGAGTAATCCACAGGTTTGGCCAGCTGTGTTTAGCAAGAGTGGGGGGTGGTGTTCTAGCAGTCGAGAGGTGAACTGGTTTACCAAGGGGAAGGGAGGAGAGGGCAGCCCCAGCAAGCTCTATGAGGAAGTGGAAACAGCCCTAAAGAAAACAGGGATCCATGGCAGAGGTCAGTGCTGGAAGCACTTGAGTGTGGGGGTCACTTGTGAAAGAGGTGAGAGAGGGACTGGCAGCACTCATGTGGGGCATAACTGCCCAGAAAGAATCAAGAGCCTATCAACAGCCACCAGCCGGTGGGGGTGCCTTTCTTCTCTCTGCCGAGTATTTATAAGAACAAGTTACGCCGATGAGATAGGCATCCTTGACCACAACACAAGACAGGAACAGGAGAGACTGTATTCACAGGAGACACCGGGACATTTGCACAGCTGCCTCAGTTTACCTGCACAGAGCACAGGCACACCAACTGGCCCTTTGTAAAAAGCACTGGGGAGGGCGATACATGGACACTCTGATCCTCCTGGGAGACTTTGGGAGGGTGGTGAAGCCTGTGAAGCCCTTCTCAGAAGAACATCTGTAAAAGCTCAAAACAAAATAGAAGAATGCAAAGGAAACCAACTCTACTGAAATCCAGCTGTCCAATTGCTAAAGGCCTTCTCCTATTACTAGGTTAATATTCTCTAAGATTCCAAGGCAGACCCTCCAGATGTAACTGGATTTGGTGATTCTCTAATCATTAGGAACAACGCAGTCGTAATGAGATCCCAGGCAGATACACGTTTGCTAAAGATGCCTGCCTCTATCCATCACAGGGTCCAAAGGGAAGAGGGATTTCCTGTGGATGGTGAGGTGTCTGCAGATTGGGGGTGGAGGGGAACACCAAGGAGCTGTGGAGGCCTGGTGGCCCAGATGGGATGGTCGCTAGAGCAGGGGTCCAAACGAGGGGGCCGTGGTGCTGGTTTGCTTTGAAGCTTTTGGGAGCTGTCAGGGAATTCCTTGTGATCTGATGTATTTTGTGTTGTTTCATGAATTTAAAAACGTGATTCTGAGAAGGGATCCTCAGGTTTCACCAGACTGCCAAAGGGCTCTATAATACACAAAGGTTGAGAACCCTGGGGTCCTAGGGCATTTCTGGACTTGGGGTTTGGCATGACAAATAAATTTGTTCTTTACTTAGAGAACCACCAACTGAATCCTTGCAAAGTTCTCTCCCAGTTCCCTGTCTCCTACCATAAGCCTTAGGCCAAAGCGCAAAGGTCAGATCATTGTCCTCTACTTTGTCCTTCCCTGCTGACTGCAGACGTGCCCAAGTCTGACCCATCCTGAAAAAGCCCTCCCTAGACTCCACCATCACTCTTCCCTTCACAGCAGAATTAGGAAAGGAAAGCCCCCATTGTTTACACTTTCTGCTTCCATTTTCTGTCTTCCCCCAAAGTTACCAGTGAGCTCTGACTGGCCAAAGCCAATGGCCTTTCTCAGTCTGAACCCTTCCCAACCTTAGTCTGCCATGTGACTGCTGGCCTTTTGTGACTCCCCCTCCATCTCAGCCCACTAACACTGGATGCCCCCAGGCTCAGTCCTAGGCCCTCTTCTCTCTATACTCAATCATTTTATGTCTCCAGGTAGACGGATGAATTCCGGCTCTAAACAGTCATCTTTGGTCTCCCTCCTAAACAAAGTCCCAGAGGCACCTCCCATTGGATGGGGCCTCTCCACTCACACAACCCCCAACTCAGTGCTGGCCTTAGGGCATCCCACCTCAGCCAGGCCCCCCCCCCAGCAGCCTCCTCACCATTTCTCCACTCCCCAAACAAATGCCAGAGTGATTTCCCTAAAATGCAATAACACAAAGAGGAAGGTGCTATTAATATCAGCCTTTTAGATCTGAGGAAACAAAAGACTGCTCACCCAGGATGTCTGAGGCAGGATTTGAACCCAGGGCTTCCAGATTCCAGGTGCAGTGTCCTAGGCACTTTGGCACTCTCACCACCCAACTGAGCTTCCTATTGCCTAGGGAATCAACCATGGACTCTGGCTTTTCAATTTCTTTGCAGCTGGGCCTCTATCTCTCCCTCCAGCCTTGTCCCCTTTCCTCCCCTCAAGTCTAGCAGGGTGGCCTTCTCACTGTCCCTTACATGGAGGGAGAGCTAGCAGGGATAGTAACAACAGCAGCTGGAGTTTCTGCCCTGTCTCCTGCATGCCAGGCCCTGGGCTCAGCTCTCTTCTTTGGTCCTCACAAGAGCCAGGAGGTCAATGACATGATTATCCCCATTTTGTAACCCAGGAATCCGAGCCAAGCGGTGGTGAAGTGACTTGCCCAGGGTCTCACAGCTAGCACAGGCTGGACCGGAAGTCAGGCCCCTGTGAAATCCCACCTGGTCTCTTCCTCTGCATCGGGTGACCTTCATGGCTGGGATGAACCCCCTCCTCCATCCATCTCTCAGACTCCTGCTCTTCCTCAGAGCCTCTGCTCACACTTGCCTCACACATCCTCCACGATGCCTCTGGGATTCCCCTATGAACTTGTACGGAAGCTCCTCGAGGGCAGGGCCTGCTTTGTTCATTGCCTAGAGAAGCACCTAGGGCTCCTAGCAAGGCACAGCTCCTCACCAGACCTGCTCCCTGAGCTGGCTCTTCATCTGACTCCGATGTCACCAGGAGCCAGAAAGGCCAGGGCAGATACCCAGGGAAAGGATGGAGAGCTTCGAGCCCATCCCTAGTAGGCACCGTTTGCACCAATCCCTAAGTGTTCCACACAATGACCTCCCTTGTCACAACTGCAAGCCGCTACCACCCAGGAGGAGCCCGTGTGGATGTGGAAGGCCCGGGTTCTGGTGCAGCGCTTTGCCTGTGCTAACCGTTCTAAGCACGCTGGAGTCCTCTAGCATTTTAAATTGAATTCCTTTTCTTCGGTGCACGATAAGACAGATTACACCACAAGCCTTGGGAATCAAATCTTTTTAGACATGGCTTTGCTGTTAAACGTGTACTAAGTATATAAAAATGGTTGGAGTTGGCCTGTGATCTTATCCAGCAATTTCAAATCCATAAATCTACAGAAAGGGCTCTTCTCTATTTTCAGTCTTAATTCTCTAATCCCAAGAGCCCCATCCACACCCCTTCCCAAATGGGGTTCTGACCCTCTTAGAGATCACCAGTTTGGAGACAGCATCTACTACGACGTCCCCGTTCACATGGACAGAGGCCAAGTTTGCCGTTTTAAAAGGGCAGTGTTAGGGTTTAACCACATTTGGCAGAACCATTAAACCTTTGCACATTATAGGCAGGATGACAGACAAAACACTCAGTGTTTCCTTGGGAATCGCTGCCCTTTCAGCCTGAGAGCAGCCAAGATCTTTAAGTACAAATGGCCTCCTGACTTCCTTTCTCCAGCTGCCTTTACTATTTCCCATGGCGGGGAGTCGGAAGGTCTTCAGCACAGGTAACACCAGCAGATCAATCCGCGCTCTCACATCTTGTTTTTGTCATACGATTCCCTGATTAGGTTTTCACTCTGGCCCTCTCAGGAGCCCTCCTCGGTCCCACAGGGCAGCCGGCTCAGCCACACTACGAGCCTCCTCGTGGTCTCTGGGCGACGTGCAGTTTTAGCCATCCGTCCTTTCTGGGACAACGGGGGCCGCTAAGAGCGCTCCGGCCTGCGTCTACCCATCCCATCTGTCCCAGGAGTGTTATCGCTGTTATCACCACTCGGGCAGAGACGCAACCTGATCTGCTCTGATGCCGAGAGCTTGGTCGAGTTTGTCTAATTCAACTTTGTAGCAGCCCTAACAGGTCCAGAGTGAAGAGAGGTATTCTGGCCATGTGAGGGCCATGTACCACTGCAAGGTCGGACAAAGACTGAGCCCCCACAGAGCCCAGGCCTTGCCCTATGGGGCCTGTCTGGCCCCAACCTGGCTGAGCCATGAAACAACGACTGCAGTAGGGCCTTGGACTAATAACCGGAGTCCCAGATTTCCCCACCTTGTGACCAACACCTATTCATTCTCACCTAGGAATGTCAGTCCAGGATTTTTAGGCCTTAAAATTCTAAATGAGAATCATAAGAGCAGGAGGGCACCTTGCCCAATCTCAGCTCAGGCACAGGAAGGTCAGGGTGAGACAGTGAGAGGAGATGAGTCTGAACCTCACCTCCCCCATTCACTTATTACAAGTCACTTCGCTCTGAGTCTGTGTCCTCATCTGTAAAGTGAGAAGTTGGACAAGGGGGATCCTGAGGCCCCTTCCTAAATCCACGGCTCTACGAGCGACCACAGGCAAGTCACTAACTCCTCAGTTTCCCTAGAGGTATCAATTCCAGATGAAGGGTCCCTCCCTTTAAAGTTTCTGCCTCTTGCTTACTATAAAGAGAGCACGAAAGCTGTCTCTCCAAGTTTCTGGAGGTAGTCACGTGTCATGTGTAGGAGGGATTAGGTGTGTCCTCCCTGGCCCCACAGAGCAGACCTGGAAGGAAAGGGGGAAGTGTGGGGTGGGAGCCATCCCAGGGAGGCCACCTGCAGCCGGAGGTCAAGAAAAACTCCCTGACACTAGAGCCATGGGAATGCGCTGTGAGCCCCTCAGAAAGCCTCCCAGCAAAGGCTCCTGTGTCACAAAAAGCTTCTTGTTCAGGGAGGGGCTGGACAAGGTGGTCACTGGAATCCCTTCCAAGCCTGAGAGGATTCTGGGGGACAAATAAGCCGAGGACACGAATTTATGTTCTTCAGCCAAAAGGCCTGACCAGAAGGGTATCCGGTCTGCCTGTGATTCAGCAGAGTTCCCCAATTTCCATTTTCAAAACTGAGAACCCTCCTGGTGCGTGGGAGGAATGGTGCAACTAGCTGGGTCCAGCAAGCGTGTCCCCCCGCTCCCCACTGGCCTTTCACTTCCAACATGGCCACTTTCACATCGCAGCTTGTGTGCATGTGCTTGTGACGCTCCTGTGCGACCGCAAGCAGAACTTCACTGAGCCAAATACGAGAGCACTTTTTGTCAGTACCTAAGATATGCTACGAAAATGTCAAGGTTGGTCTGTTTACTAATCGTCCACAGTGCAAGCATGTCAGAGGAGTGGCTCCACTTTCATCCTAGGTCCAGGGCCAGGGAGAGGCCCTCCTAGGCTTTCTCTTCAACACGCAGGTTTCACAGAAGAGACTGTGGCCCAAATCACCAGAGAAACAACCTCTGGACAAACACCCACACCCTAGCACACACTGATCTTTAAAAGGAAGCCCTAGGGAGGAGAAAAGAGTCCTTGGATTTGGGGGATTTCTACCTTTGGGGTCAGCACAGTCTGCTTCCACCCTTCCAGTTGGGAAGCTGGCTGACTAATATGAAAAAGCCCTCCAAGTCACTGAGTATCGATGGATCCTGGCTGAAGCAGAGGGACAGCAGGAGCTGACAAAGCCTGATGGCCAACCCTGCCTCCTAAGGCTGTCGTGAGATGCCCGGCACTCGGAAGCCTCAGCACAAGCCACACATTAGTATGATTATGGCGAACTCCCCATTCATCTTTAATCAATAATAAAAACAGGATCTCCCAGTAACAGGTTGCCAGGGATGGCTGGCAGGTCAGTCGGTCAATCAGTACTCAAGGGCTGATGCTGTGCCAGGCGCTGGGCTCAACAACAGAGCACCCTGGGGAGGCCTGGTGCTGCTGCCTGAAGGGTTCTAGGATCCTTGGGCAGCAAAGATGCTGTCATCTGAGAAGGGTGATGGGGGGAGGGGAACGGGGGAGGCCTTATTACAATTATTACTACAGTCCAAGCTACAAAAGCCTTACCTAAAATGAGGCAGGACAATTGATTCAATTGCTACATTAACCAGTTTTCATATTTCTTATTATTGGACATTTAGAAAAGTTGGCATTTAAGTATTCAAAGGACTTTTCTGTCTGGCTTTCTTTTGAAATGGTTTTCCCTCCCAACAATTCTGACTCACCAACATACTCTGAAGCATGATAAAATGCAAATCAAGCCAGACAGCGACTGTCACTTGACCTCTGGGTGACATCAGGGCCAAAAATGGACCCATGTGCCCTAATGTTTTGTGGCCTTCCTTCCCAGATGGCTGCAGCTCCTCACCACAGGCTCTGCTCCCCTGGCATTCATGGAGGTTCGTGAAAATCACCTGAAGGAGGGTCAGGAAACCCAGGAAAGGCCAGCAAAGCTCACAAGAGCCCCTCCCAGCGCCCCCTCCGCTCTCCCCCAAGAGCAAGAAGCTGAAGTGACAGCAGCTCCAAGGCACCGGCCTGGGCCCTCCTCACCTTTATCGCGGTCATAGAGTAAGTCTTCAGTGGAGCACGGGCTGCCATCCTGGGACACACAGGGCGAGTGGCTACTGCTGCAGCTGCTGCTCCGCTCTGGCACCGACGGAGTCTGCGTATCTACACTGCGAGTGCCACTGCTGCTGCTCCGGTACTGGGCGGGCAGCGGGGCGCGGCGGCCGTCAGGAACGTCCAGGGGCTGGAATACAAACAGCGCCCCACGAGGTCACTGCCGCGGCCTGCCTGCCTTTGGGCAGCACCTTTCTGGGAGAGGCTCACCCGGTGACCTCGTTGAGGCTCTAGGGATCCCACGCCCATGGTGCCAGCCCCTCAAAGAGCTCGCCCTTCCGTCCACTGACCCCCAGAAGCACCACCAGCTGACAAACGGAATGTGTCCTCTCCATCACCGAGATCCGTCTTGGGCTCTCGTCCTCTCTTCTCCATCCCCAGGGCATGCCCCGAGGTCAGGCCTGGCGCCACAGCTGACACTTCCCTTGTCAACTCCACACCCAATGTCTCAGCTGGAGCTTTAAATCGGCGTTGGAGGTTCCACCGACATTACCAGATCATCGGGCACGTTAGCCGGAACCCTGTGCGATTTCTGGCAATCACTGAAAATAGCCTTTAACAACAGAGTGCCTGGTGCCTGACCTCTCCATCTCTCGCCTCTCCACAGTGTCTCCCTCATGGAATGGAGAGTCCCCTGAGAGCAGGGTCTCCGTCCACCCTTCCTTCTACCCCAAGCTCAGCATGGTGCCTGGCCCACAGTAAGCACTGGGTGACATGACCTGCCCTTCTACGTTTGGAAAAGTCGGCTCCCTGGCACTGTCTGAATTATCCTGCATCTTGTCACCTGTGTAAACTGCTAGTGGAACGGAAGCCCCCTGACGGCACAGATGGCTTCTCATTGGTTTGGGTCCCTGTCACCTCCCCTGGTGTGTTGGTAAACAAAATGGGCTCTTAGCACTCAGTTCAACCAAGTGCCCTTGAAGAGTTCGGCCTTTGTTTCCTTGATTAGATTTGGGAATCCTTGGTGACCTCCTTGTCTCAGGGGAGGGCCTAATTTACACATGAGTTTCAGTGACATGTTTGGGACATCAGAGGCTTTTAGACCACATGGGTTTAAGTTGCCTCTGTGACGATTCTAGGTCACATGGTGAGTCGCATGTGTGACTCATTCGTGACCCTGAAAAAGAGAGAAAACCAGGGGTTGGCTTTCTCTTTTTCAGAGCTCTTACCCACAGCCATGGTGGCGTGTGTGACTCTGGACCAGCCCACGTTATGAGCTCCCGGGCTGAACCTAGACGTTGGTAACTATGAATTGTATTGGGTCTGTCTGTCCATGTTTGTAATTTGTTTGTATTTTCTCTGAAGTTCAGGGTGCTGCCTTTTTCCCCTGAACTAAATGAATGGCATTTGTATGCTGAATTAAAGTAAGCTTGTCAACCCCTTAATGTTGCTTTCCTTATTAAAGCAGATCAAAAGAATCTGGGCTTTGGCAGCGTGCTGGTAGCGTGCCTGTTGTTGGGCTTGTGTTGGTCTTTCACCCCCACAACCACTACTAGCCAGATTGTTGAAACACCTGGTTCCTGGTAGAAAGAAGGCATTTCCCAGTCCGACCGTACAACACATCTGAAATCATCCTGTGACTCTGCAGTCACTCTCAGGGACAGCAGGGCCCAAGCCAGTCTCACTAGTAATTCATATTCACTCGACCTCTCTTCTGCCCCTTCTTCAAGTGGGAGCCATTTGAAAGTGCTCCGAAATCCCCCAAGGGCAGATGCCAGAAAGGTAGAAAAGGCAACATCCAAAGCTTTTCAATTCTGTGTCTGGACGTGAGCAAAAACAAGCTGCAAGATTGGGGAAGTCAAAGACACTGATTCAAAATGTGCATGGGCTCATTCCTTCTGTTCACCTGGAAAGCTGTTGCCAGAGGTTGGGAGTGTAAGCTTAAGCTCTAGTGAAAGCAGAGGCTCTGAGAAGAGCCAGGTCTGCTGTGGGGGCTGGGATGGGAACACCAGTCCACAGAGAGAAAGCAGACACACCTACCTCCAATGGGCCTTTGGTTTTCTCTCCAAGGACTGGAAAGGACAGAACAAAATGGCACATGGGAAGCTGAGCCCGGAGAAGTATAAGGAGACACATAAGACAGCGTGGAGCTGCAGTGGAGGACGACAGGCTCCGGGCCTTGATAAAGTTAAGTATCTCCTCGGGCACCAAAAGAATTGCCAGGGACTGCTGAGGTACTGGCAGGCATCCCGATTCACAGCAGAGTGATCATAGAATTGGAAGAAGGCAAACCTCATTCCAGTTTTAAAAGGGTGGGGAGTGGGGAAGAAATGGCCAGAGAGCCTGACTTAGCATTTTGTCAAAATTCTACAACACAGTTCAATCAATCAATAAACATTTATTAAGTGCCTGCTAGACGCCAGGCACTGTGTGAAGTGCTGGGGATACAGAAAGAAGCAAAAAGCAGTCCCTGCCCTCAAGGAGCTTACTATCTAATGCAGGAGACAACATGCAAACAAATATAAACAAAGAAGGTATGCAGAATAAGGAGCAAATAATTAAAAGAGGGAAGGCACCAGGACTAAGAGGAGCTGGGGAAGGCTTCTTCCAGCAGGTGTGATTTTAATTGGGACCTAAATGAAGTCAGGAGGTCAGCAGTCTGAGCCAAAGACAGAAATGTTGCAGCCCTGGGGGATGGCCAGTGAGAATGCCCAGAGCCAAGAGATGGAGGGTCTTGTTCACAGACCAGCCAGGAGGCCGGGGGCACTGGACTGAAGAGCACGTGTTTGGGAATGAGGCGTCTAAGACCGGAAATGCAGGTGAGGCTGTCATGTACGCTTCTGAAGGCCAAACAGAGCATTCTGTATTTGATCCCGGAAGCCAAAGGGAGGCACCAGAGTTTACTGAGCAAAGGAATGACACAGTCGGAGCTGAGCAATAGGGAAATCCCTTTGGTGGCTAAATGAAGGATGGGCTGGAGCGGAGAGACAGAGGCTGGCAGACCTCCAAGCATCTACTGCAGGCATCCAGGTGTGAGGTGATGAGGGCCTGCAGCAGGGTGGGGGTAGGGTCAGAGGAGAGTAGGGGGCCTATCCAAGAGATGCTGCAGAGGTGAAGTCAACAGGCCTTGGTGACAGCTTGGCCACAAGGGTGGGAGAGTGAGATATCCAGGAGGACTCCTAGGTTGAGAGGCTGGAGGACGTGGAGGAGGAGGGTGCCCTCAACAGTAACAGGAAAGATAGAAGGGAGAAGAGCATGGGGAAAAGATCACAAGCTCTGCTGTGGACATAGAGTTTAAGATGTCTACTCGACATCCAGATAGAGATGTCTGAGAGATAGCTGGAGATGGGAGACTAGAGGTCAGCAGGGAGATTGGGGCAGGACAGGCAGAGGTGAGAACCATCAGCACAGAGATGGGTCACTGAATCCATGGAAGCTGATGAGCTCACCAGGGGAAGTAAGGAGTACAGAGTGGGGAGGAGCAGAGGGCCCAGGACAGACCCTGAGTGAGACCTGTGGTTAGAGGACGTGGTCTGGAGGAGGATCCAGCAGAGAAGATGGAGAAGGATGGGTGAGAGAGCAGGAAGAGGGTGGCCTGAAGACCTAGAGAGAAGAGGGAATCCAGGAGGGGAGAGTGACCAGCAGCGTCAGAGGCTGCCCAGAGGTCAAGTAGAATGAGGACTGAGAACAGATCACTGGATGTGGCCACCAAGATCATTAGTAACTCTGGAGAGGGCAGTTTGGGTGCAACGATAAGGTCGGAAGCCACGTTGTACAGCGCTGAGAGAATGAGAGGAGACAAAGCAGGGGCCCCATTTGCAGACGGCCTCTTTGAGGAGTTTAGCTCCAACAAGCAGATTGGATGATGGCAGGGAGGGAAGGATCCAATGAGGCTTTTCTAGGATGGGGAGAGATAGGCATGTTTGCAGGCAGAAGTGAAGGAGCTCAACAGATTGCAAATAAGAGACAGAGTGGGGATGAAGAGGGGCAATCTGTCGGAGGTCACTGGATGGACCGACAGCCCTTGAGCAAGTGGAGACCCTAGTGAGGAACAAGGCGAGATTACTCAGGAAAGGACAGCGCAACACTGAACTGGTTCACCAAGGAGTCAAGATGGACAGAAGACAGTGGCTAGTGCAGAGGAGATGGCCTGGGAGAGAATGGAGGTCAGGGAGCAGATGAAGAGCAGGCCAGTAGGGGGAGGTGCAAAGCCCACAGGTTATGGTGAGATAGGGGGATTTCAGAATTCCCGAACATAGAGGGGGATGGCAAGCTTGACTGCGTGACTGTCTTTATGGATTTCCTTCTCTCCGGCCTCCACTGCCTCCCCTCCCAATCCCTTCTCCAGCTCTGGCTCCCCAAACTGCTCTTCCCACTTACCAATGATGTCTTCATGGTCAAAGACAATGCCTTGTCTCTCGGGCCTTCATCAGAATCTTTCTGGAACTTTCTGCAGCTCTGGACACCAGCCACCTGATGCTCCCCTCAAGAACATGCTCCCCTCCCTTGGCTTCCAGGACCCTGCTCTCCCAGGCCCCTTCACCTCCCTGCCGACCATTCCGGGGCCTCCTCTGCCAGACTGTCCTCATGCACCATCTTCAGAGGCTCTTGCCTTAGCCCTCTTCATCTCCGCTTCCTTCTCCCTCAATGAGGTCACCAGTCCCCACAGGATCAATCACCACCTCCACACGGGCGACCTCCCAATGTGCGGATCCAAGCTTTCACCTCTCTCCTGAACTCATTTTCCATATATCCATGGATCTGGCCCAGAGGCCCCTCAAAACTCAGCATGGCACCCCCCAAATCGCATGTCCCTCCTGCAACTTTGCCCATTTTGGTCAAGGGTCTGGCCACCTCCCAGTGACGCTGGTCTGTGCCTCTCCCTTCTCCCCCATGCCACAATCCCACCCGGCGCCCACCGCTGCTGACTCTGCCTCTTCAGCGTCTCCCTTACTTCCAGCCCTCATCCTTTCTCCTCTTAGTTACTGTACCAGCCTCCTTCCTCGGGGGTCTCCCTGAACCTGACCATCCCACCTCTATGCCACCTCCCACATGGCTGCCAGGCAGACGTTCCCAGAATTGCTTCATCGCGTGTCTAGAGCCGGAACAAACCTTGGCGGCCAGACCCACCGGGTCCCTCCTTTCAGAGATGAGGGTCTGGGACGTGGGCAGTGGCATGTGTCAGAGGTGGCATGGGAGCCCACTCCAGAGTCAGGTCCTCTTTCCCCTCTGCTGTGCCTAAACCAAGACCTGACCAGGTCATCATCCTGCTCGGAACTTTCTGAGGCTCCCTACTGCCCTTTAAGTCAACTCCAATCTTGTCCACTTGGCTTTGAAAGCCTTGTACAGACTGGCTCTTTGCCTATCCAGGCTGACTGAGCGCCAGGCCTGGTACAAGGTGCTGGGAATACAAAGTTCAATGGGAAATCATCCCTGCCCTCAGACAGCTTATGCTCTAGCTCCAGGAGACGGTATGTGCTAACATAAGCATATTAAAAATAAATATAAAAGATAAATCTAAGAGAACACATCAATTTGGAGGGGGGGGGGACTCAGGAAAGGCCTCCACAGAAGAGCTAAGCTTTGGAAGAAAGGAGGATTCTAAGCACCTTCTATGTGCCAGGCACTGTGCTAAGCATGTTACAAATGTAATCTCATGCGATCTTCACAACCCCCTATAATAAGCCCCATTTTACAGTTGAGGAAACTGAGGCAGACTGAAGTCTCACTTGCTCAGGGCGCTACAGCTAGCAGCGTCTGAGGCTAGATCTGAACTCAGGTCTTCCTGAGCGCCAATGCAGGAGATGGAGCGTCGTGTGTAAAGGCAGCCAGAAGAGAAGTCTGGCTGGAGCCTGAAGCCAGGCTGGGAAGGGCTCTTGTGCGAATTCCTGGGCAGGTTACAGAGCCAGGGAGTGATGCAGTCTGCTTCACGCTTCAGTCACTGAGGCCGAGTGCCCATTGAGGAAGCTCCTATAAGTGTACAGGCCAGAGCAGGCCTGAACGGCACACAGGCTGGGGTCAAGCGAAGGCCAGAAGAGATCCTGTCAAGGGCCCTCTGCCCCAAGTCCCCTGATTTCAAGTGACAGTGCCAGGCACACAGTAAACACTGAGCAAGGCCTTGGTGACTATCTTACAATAAAGAAGGTTTCCAGGAAAATGTCATATGGAAATTTTTAAAGAGCAGTTTTGCCTCCAGATGCTCTTTCAATCCATTTCACTCCCCACCACAGTCACACTGATCTCTGTCTCTAAAACAAGGGTGATGCTCATGGGATCCCAGCTCAGGGGCCCCGGAGTCCAGCCCGCCCCCATACTGCAGAGGAGCCCAGAGAAGGGACAGGATGGGGAAGCCTCAGGGAGGGTCTGAATTCTGACGCTGCAAGCACCGAGCCAGTGTCCGTGCGCACACCACATGTGCCAAGAAATAAATGATATGGGGCTTTTTAAAATGGAGTGATCTCCATATCACTGCTAGGAGTAAAAAGCATGACCAGCACTCTGTCCATGTGAGCTGGCTCACCAGTCAGTGTCTCCTTAACCAATGTACAGTTGCCCCGGAGCCAGCTCTGGTGCCAAGGCCTGTGATGGCGTCAGAGACAGCAGGAAACAAGGACCTCACGAGACACAGTTCAGAGGACGCTACACCAAATCACAGATGAGGCAGGTCTGGCTGCCATGCCAACTCTGAACAATGTTCAGGCTGAAGCCTCCCTGGTTTTGCTCTGTTTGGATGAAAAAGCGCAGACTTCCAACTTAAACAGATTCTGAATTAAAGGGCCCACAAGCCAGGCCAGCTAGCCCAGGGCCAATGCAGGCACATTTAGACTTTACCTTTAGGAGAGAAGTTACTGTAAAACATTCCTAAGACATTTTGAACCTTTTCAGATTTTTTCCTTCTATTCCCAAACCCCCTCTACCAAAAAAGAGAGAGATTCAAGCCCTCTTACCTTGCCTCCTTCCTCCTTCCCACTGTTCTCTTTAATGAACACTTTTTCTAGTTCTGGACTGATTCCTTCTACATTGCAGGGGACCCGTGAAACAGCAGACTTTGGCGCTGAGATATTGGACAGAGGCATAGAAGCAGATCTGGAGCCAACAGCCTAAAAAGACAACCAGGATTAGCTTTCAAATTACTTATGAAAGTTGAAACCAAAAGAGCACCTTAAAGAACAGGCCTGAAACTCAATTGGGAAGGCATGTGGCCATCTGGGTTTGACTGATCTCCACAGTTCTGCCCTCTCTCACTGTCCATCTGCAGCAGGAAGGGCCCGGGGTCTCGGCTGGTCAGAAAAGAAGACATTATTTGTGTACCTTAAAGTTTCCATCACATATAGCTTCTCTCGGTGTCCCTGCTCTTGACTGACAATTCATGAAGCTACCAGCCAACGAGGCTCAGCGTGGGGCACGGAGTACCCTTGGGGGACAGTGGAGGGCTGGAAGAGGAGGGAAGGCTTCCTGTGAGGGGAGCCTGCAGGACAAGAAAGGTGGAGAGCAGCATTCCAGGCTCTGGGAAGCACCTGGACAGTGTTTAAAGTCCAGTGCATTTAGCTCCTTCTAGGGATACAGATCAGTCTCAGGCCAAGGTATTCACCTACCTCTCCGAGAGCAGAAATGTAGAGCTGACCAGCCCTCAGCACCTCCTCTACCGAGCCTGTGTCCACTGGCACCTAGCTGCTTTAGGCACCGGGTGCGGCATCATGTTTGGTCAAGCAGACCAGGTTCTGGGCCTTCAAAGGCTTGGTTACACATGCACAGACAAACAGGGGACTCAGAGCTAAAACAAGGGGTGGGGAAAGCAAAGGGCAGAGGCGAGAGTTCACAGAAGGGAGGTCGCTCTGGTAAACGCTGGAGGCAGGGTGGACGTTGAAGGTGCATGTCCTTTTTCAAAGGTGAATGGGAGAGTTCCTCCAGAATGCAGATTGCCACCCCTTTGTCCCTACAGAACACAGGGGACTCTCTGGGTCTGAATCCCCTGACGAATCCTGCCCTGCTCATTATTAACTGGGTGGCAAGCTGCCAGCACCACCCCAACCTTTCCCTCTGAGGACCAGGGACGCGTCATGTAGCTGCCCCTGACAGAGCATGGCAAACTTTTCTCCCAACAGTCCTAAGAAAGACTCAGACTGCAAGCAGGATCATCCCCACTATACAGAGGGGGAGACTGAGGCACAGAAAGGCACAGCAAGTGACAGAGCCAGAACCGGAACCAACATCCCCACCCCCGCTCCAAGGTTCTTTCTACTAAGTGGATATGTTCCTTTTTTTTTTTTTTCGTATTTCACCCAATCACATGTAAAAACAATGTTTAACATTCTTTTGTTTTTTAAAGTTTTGAGTTCCAAATTCTATCTCCTCCGCCCTCCTTCCTCCCCCCTCGAGACGGTAAGCAATCTGATATGGGTTACACATGTACCATCATGTAAAACATACATATTACATACAATATTAGTCATTTTGTGGAAGAAGACTCAGGAAGAATGGATGGAAGGGAGGGAGGAGGGAGGGAGGAAGGGAGAGGGGAAGGAGGGAGAGAGGGAGGAAGGAAGGGAGGAAGGAAGGAAGGGATGAAGGAAGGGACGAAGGAAGGAAGGGAGGGAAGGCGGGAGGGAGGAAGAAAGGAAGGGAGGAAGGAAGGAAGGAAGGAAGGGAGGAAGGGAGGAAGGAAGGGATGAAGGAAGGGACGAAGGAAGGAAGGAATGGAGGGAGGGAGGGAGGGAGGGAGGAAAAGAAATCAAGCCAGCTTTGATCTGCATTCAGACTCTTATCAGTTTTTTCTCTGGAGGTGGACAGCCTGCTTCATCATGAGTTCTTTAGGACTGCCTTAGATCACTATATTGCTGAGAGTTGCAGTCATTCACAGTTCCTCATCGAACAACACTGCTGTTACTATGTACAATGTTCTCCTGGTTCTGCTCACTCCACTTTGTATCAGTTCACAGAAGCCTTTCCAAGTTTTTTTTTAAATCATCCTGCTTGTCATTTCTTAAAGCACCGTAACATTCCATTACAATCATATGTTACAACAGCCATTCCCTCAATTGATGGGGAATCAGTTTCCAATTCTCTGCCACCACAAGAGCTGCTATAAATATTTCTGTACAAATAAGTCGTTCCCCCACCCTTTTTTTTTTTTGATCTCTCGGGGATATAGACCTAGCAGTGGTGTTGCTGGATCAGAGGGCATGCACAGTTTTATAGCCCTTTGAGCACAGTTACAAATTGTTCTCCAGAATGGCTGGATCAGTTTACAACTCCACCAACAGTGTACTGGTGTTGAATTTGTCCACAACATTTGTTATTTTCCTTTTCTGTCATATTAGCCAATAAGCTAGGTGTGAGGTGGCACCACAGAGCTGTTTTAACTTTCATTTCTCTAATCAATAGTGATTTAGAGCATTGTTATATGTCTATAGATAGCTTTGATTTCTTTGTCTGAAAACTGCCTGTTCCTATCCTTTAATCATTTTTATCATCTGTGAAATGACTTGTATTGCTATAACTTCGACTCAGTTCTTTATATATTTGAGTATTGAGGCCTTTATCAAAGATAACTTGCTGTAAAAATTTTCTGCTTCCCTCCTAATCTTGGCTGCATTGGTTTTATTTGTGCAAAACCTTTTTAATTTGATATAATCAAAATAATCCATTGTACTAATACATAATGCTCTCTGTCTCTTGTTTGGTCCTAAACTCTTCCCTTCTCCATAGATCGGACAGGTCAATGATTCCATGTGCTCCTAATCTGCTTATGGTATCACGCTTTATGTCTAAATCATGTACTCATTTTGGCCTTGTCTTGCTATATGGTGCGAGATGCAAGTTTCTGCCATATTTAAATTGGTATTTTTTTAAAGAAAATTTTTAAAAGCTTTCCGTGAAGAATCAAGGACGATTCAAAATAACAATTCTTAATTTACTTTGAAAATTTGAAAATAATGTTACTAATACCTAGCGTTTATTATTTCCACACTTGCAAAGCACTGTACGCATTTCATGATCTTCCCTACAATCCTGGGAGTTGGTGCTATCATCTCCATTTTCCAGTTGAAGAACCTGAGACAGAGGTTTAAATGACTTGCCCAGGGTCAGAGTCTGGGGCCAGATTTGAAATCCACTATCCCTGACTGCAGGCCCAGGACTCTAGGCACTGTGGCAACCCCTTGTGGCTTAAGAAAACAGACTCAAAGACTACAAAGTAATTTAGCAGCCTGTACTTTTCATATCCCATACTCCCCTTAATCCATCAGATCTCCACCTGTAGGGATCCTGTCCTTGGCTACAGATCACAGCCCACTAGAAGGATGCTGTAAGCTCCCCAGGGCCCCCGCCCCATAACACCCCTAACGGCATGTGACGGCCCTGGCTCACCTGAGTCTGGCTGCTGGCTGTGGGGTTGCCATGCAGAGGTGAGTGGCGGTCTTTCTCTCGGTGGCTGTGCCGGCTACTACTCTGCTTGCCACGCTGGAGCTGCTGTCTCAGCTTGGCAATCTGCTAGAGAAGAGAACCGACGAGGAGGCATGGGTGAACACAATGGCTTCACTGAATCCACTGGCTCACCCCAAACACACAGCACTGTGCTACACGCTGCCACAGCCACCAACACACAAACCACAAGCACTCCATTACACGCTGCCAGCATACAAACATGCACCAGGTAAAGCAGTCCCCAGGCTGCCCCAGCCTCTCTCCTCTCCATCTATCCCATGAATCCCCAAAGTCAAACACAAGCACCTAGTGAATCTTCAATCTGGGGCATAACCACTCACTTCCCAGCCTCTCTCATGGCTCGCGTCTGAATACCAGCCCTTTCCATTCCATCTCCAAAGTGGAGAGAGTGCCAAGTCCAGCTCGGCGTGACCATGGAAAAGTGAGCCTCAGTTTCCTTATCTGTAAAATGGGGGTAGTACCTGTCTTACAGAACTGTCTCGAGGTTCACCTGAGTTCACCTGAAGCCCTTGGCAAACTTGACAGCAGCCAGTGTACATACGTGTAGTATGTAACAGCTATGCTACACCATGAAAACATCACCTGTCACATTCCCACCGTTACTGCCTAAACACTAAACACTAAAACGTGGTTCTTTTAGTCCTCTATGGAAATGTTGCTCTTTTCTTTGACACAACGCCCCCTCCCCGCTACAGAGTTCACCTAGTCCTTTCCTCACAACAAGCCAGTGGGGGAGGTGCTGTTGGTATCATCACCCTCATTTTACAGACGAAAAAACCAAAGCACACAGAGTTTCAACCACTTGGATCTTTCCTGGGTCTTGAGCTAACATTCTCCCTGCTATGAAGCTTCCAAAGTGGGAGATAACACTCAACATCAGGACTGGCCACCCTATGCCCATCGTGGTGGTTTTTTAAAAAATCTCAACTGTCAAAGATTATTAGTGGTAACTTAATACCACAAAGTCTACAAATAGGAATAATCCTATAATATCGACAAATCACTCAAGGCAATCTTCACTTCCAGACCCTTCAAATCCAGCCCTGAGCCAATACTGCGAAGCCCATTGAGGCCGTGGCCAAAAAGGTGTTTACTGCTAAATGGGTCAGAAGCATCCACCAGGCCCAATGGCTGGCCACCTCCAGCCCTTTTCTGCTTTGGACACAACTTACAAGCAGTACTAGTGAACACCAGTTCCGTGTTTTGGGATGTAGTGAAGATTAATATTCCTTTATCACACACATGCACACACATGCACGCACAGAGCACTGATAAGAAAAAGCAAAGATGGTGACCCAGGTGTACTTCCAAAGAGAGCTAGGCCTGGACGTGAGTAGATGTGACAGAGCTGCTACAAGCCAGGTAGCTACAGTTGTGACCCTGACCCCCACCACACAGTCCTACTCTCCATGGCAGGTTCTGGGATGAGAAGGTTGACAGGCAGTGAGAGAAATCTGAACCCCAAAGATCATGGCCAGTTTATGGCCACACTCCCTCTACCTCCCAGTCCTCTTCCCCAACGTGGAGTCCTTGACAAAGGCTACAGTGCCAGGAGTGCCTTTATTCTCCATCTGCCAACGGCTTTGTAAACCACTTCCAGGGCACTGACCAGAACCTACCTTTTAATAGGATACGTGGATGGAAGTGACCTCCTTTTTTCATGTGGACGCCAAGGAAAGTGTCTCCAAAGAGGGGTCTAACTAAAAGGCCTGTTTGATGCCTTTCTACTCCCAGTTAAATGCATCCAGAGTCTGAACAATGCTGGGTAGGCCAGAGGTGGTGTGGCTGTGGTGTGGCAACAGATTAGACCAAGGGCTGGGCCTGGGCCAGGAAGACTAGGGCTCAAGACCTGCTTCTAACACTCTCTTAAATCAACACAACACTGGATTGGGGGACAAAGGATCTGGGTTCGAATCCCTTGGAAGTTCATGAAGCCCAGCACTTGGCAAAGTGCCTGGCACTGAGACTTGCTTTCCTCATCTGTAAAATGGAAAGATGCCCTCTCTAAAGCCAGGAAGAGCTGAGGAGTCTGGCGGGATCTCCCAAGTGCAGACTAAATCCCAGCTCTAGACTCCCAAACAAGATACACACAAGCCACTTAGCTTTGAATTTAAATAACCCAAGACTGTCAATCCACAAATCAATTTATGTGGCAAATCTGTAACATATACAAGCAGATAATCTATTCCTTCCAATGTTCCATCCGAGACCTGACAACTTGAAATCTGAAGACCTGCTTCCTACTTAGACTGGCCCACCTTATGGTAAACAAACAAATGATTGATGTAATATACAACAAACAATACATAAAATAATCATTCTTCCTGGACCATAAAGTACAACGTAGGCTCTCAGGTCCTGGTCTTGGCGGGAGCATCAGCGCAACTGTCCACCATGACAATGGGACAGAGGGGCCAGAACCACCCAAGACTAATGAGGGGTCCGTACAATGTGTCTTTGCTTTCAGCTCAAGCCCAGGCAGCCCACTTACCCTGTTAAGGGGCCAGACAGGGAAACATGGGCCCTGGGCACATCCGAGCACGGGGGACAGGACACTGATGCTGAATCTGCTAAGGAGACGAAGGAGAGGCCAGACAGAGCAATGTCACAAAAACCCAGGGAGAAGAGGGGGGCTGAACTCTGCAGAGAGGTCAAGAAGGAAGGGCCAATGGACTTGCAAGCAATCCTTGGTGACCGGGCAAGTTTGCAAGAAGCGGAGGGTTGGTGGGACAAAGAACAAAGGAAGCTTTTTCAAAGAGTTTGTAGAAGACAAGAGTTTACGGGTTGTGGTGTGTTGGTTTGTCTTTAAAGAAAATCTAGGCCCGTTTGAAAGCTGCAGGGCCTCCTCCAGATGACAAGGCAAGAGGTGATCACACAGAGAAGATCCTAGAAGAGCTGGGGCCAGGGGGACAGGTTGACCAGGTCACAGCATCCTCTGAGCCTGGGGCCAAAGGGGAGGGGGTGTCAAGGCAATTTCGAATGCAGAATCAAGGAGCCTCCTTGTTTAGGGTGACAGTCTCCGTGAAGAAAATGTTTGGAACAGCCACGACATAGGAAGCACCAGAAAAGTAAAAGGGTGGCCAGGCAGCAGTGAAGAGGGCCACATGCAGGAGTGAAAGGAGGGAAAGGCTGGGCATCCCTCTGGGATCCAAGCCCATGCTGGGGCAGACTGCCTGCCCCTTCAGGTGGGCCTCCTCACCACCATGTCCCCTTTCACAGACAGGGAAACGGAGATGCAGGATGCCAAGATGAAGGGCTCTCTTGCCCACAGACACCCAGTATCCGAGGCCCAGATTTCAAAAATAATTATAGGAAGCATTATCTCACACTTTCCTCTGATCCTCAGAACAACCCTGTAAAGTAGGCGCTATGATTACTGTTGTCTCTACAGACGAGAAAGCTGAGGCAGACAGGGGCTAAGTGACTTGCCCAGGGTCACACAGCTAAGAAGTGTCTGAGACCGACTCTGGGCCCCACAGCCTAGATTCATTATGCTTTCAGACGCCTCTTCTAAAGGCAGGCTTTCCTAAAGTCACCCCTGTGCTCGCTTTAGCGTGTTGCCTTCAGGGGGAGAGCACAACCCTGAGGAGTGAGAAGATGAGTCCTAGAGTTAGGCAGCAAAGCTCTGCAATCTCACACAGGAACCATACAGGGCTGCGCTGAGCAAACCGCCCCTCCCCCCCCAACCCTGACACTCTGGGGGCAAGAGGGCTGTGCTTTGGACCTCACTCTACCAGATCCTCCCTCCGGCCTGTCCCTGAGCCTGCCAGCCCCTCAGGGAAGCACCCACACTCCAAGAAAAAGCCATCCAGACTGCTGGCTGACCTCTCCTCTGCAGTGGTGGGAGAGAGAAGAGAAACCTGGCCTCTCAGGAGGGAGCCTCAGGAGGCCTTTCAGCTGATCAGAGAGAACCTCCTACTTGGACCCTACCAGACCCTGGAAGCGCAAGGCTGTAGGGAGGGGGTCACTGGCTACCCAGAGGGCTGAGACCAGCAAGGGGCGATTCCCAGTGCCCGGGCAGCAGAGGATCCTGGGATTCTGAGCCACAAGGGGCCCAAGTGATCACCTCAGCCAATGGGATCATTTTGTGGATGGGAGAAATGACAGAGGCTCACGGAGCTGAACTCAGCTGTCCACGGTCACACAGCCAGGAACAAAGTCTTTGGCAGAAGCTCTGCCAAATGGGAAATGAGGGAGAGAATGAAAAAATGTCGAGATAAGATAAAAGCACTGACACATATTTGGCCAAAAGGAGGTCCAGGCCAGAACTTCTAAGGGGTGAGTCACTCTAGAGAAGGTGAAGCTGTAATGGCCACTTCTCGACAGCCAGTAGAGGACACTAACGCTGGGAACACTCTGGTTCCTCTCTGTCATTCTCCAGTCTACCACATGGACAGCCACCACACCAGGCTTACCTCTTTCAGCTGATCCGAGCTGCCCCATGATGCTGATCGCTGATGGGATCTCTTCTCTGGCCCCTCTTCAGCCCAACAGCTCGGAGTCTAATGAAAAGAAAACACACGGTCCATTTTGGCTCACAATCATCATGAACACTGAGTATCACAGACCCCCAGAGATGGCCCCTGACAAGTTGACACACTCTGAAATTAAAGCTTCAAACCCCATGAGTGAAACGGGAAAAAACACAGAAACTACCAAAAAAACCAGAAAAGATGTGCCAGCATTTCTATAACCAACTTGCTACTCGTCAGTGACAACGGAGCCACTATCCCCATCACAGAAACAGAGACACAGAAATGACACTGAAGCAATAGACGCAGAGAGAGGTCTGCACACAGGAGGTCTGGGACGGAGCTGGCGACTTCAGCTGTTACCAAAGCAGGTGCCAGGAAGTGCCAATGACGACCAGTACAACTATGCTCCACTTCCATCCCTAAAAGCCTGTGGGAATAATCTCTACGTGCATTAGCAGCATCCCTGATGAAGGTAAGAAAAAGGAATGGGCAGATGTTCTCCAATAGCATTTTACAACGGACTAAAAGTATGGACAATATATGATCTTACTTTGCTAGACGGCATCTGATCTGGTAGAGTGCAGTACTTCCTAAAGGTTCTGTTCCAACAATGTGTCCCACATAAACCTCAAAATTAAACAAAATTCCCTGAAACCCGTAATTAAATTTTGCTGACCCTGTGATTATGAATATCAAGCTAGAGGGATGGCGAAAGTAGAGCTATCTACTAGCCAGAAGTGCCTGCCACCCACAGGGATGTCTAAGAGAGCCCGACAGATGGTCCTGTGTGCAAACGTCATTTGGTTGACTGAACTAAGTCTTGGGAACGCCGCACAGGGTAGCTGAGTGCATATGGTTGTTGGCTTGCCATTTCCTTCTCCGGCTCATTTTACAGATGAGGAACTGAGGCCACCAGGGTGAAGCCACTTGCCAGGGTCACACAGCTGGTTAAGTGCCTGAGGCTGGATTTGAACTCCCCTGACTCCAGGCCCAGCTCCGTGCACTATGGCGCCCCCTAGCCGCCAGTACCTAAGGTGCTGAGCTTCGTGGCGGTGTCCTCGGCCTGGCCAGGCTCAGTCTCCTCTGTAAAGGGGGACAAGGCTGTCATGAGGAGGAAGCGAAGGCTGAGACGCTGGCTCTCACTACTACCTGAAACCTCACCGGCAAAGGGCTCGGCCTGACTCTCCACGCAGGACACGGCAAGCAGACGACCGTGCCAGAGCGTGCAGAGCCACCCGTCAGTCAGGTTCAGGGGGGTGCGCACAGCCCACAGAAGGCCGAGCTGGGAGAGCCTCTGAGTGACTCTGAGTTTCTCCTGCAAATGACGCCTGAATATTTAACCCCAACGTTCTTCTGGTGACGGGTTCGCGACTGCACGTCTCTGAAGAGCGGAGAGGAAGAAGTGTGTAGGAGAAGCACCCCACGGTTCACTGCCCCTCCAGGCCTCCTGCCCTCTGCCAATTTTATTCATTCATTATTGGGCATTTATCTACTTAGCTGCCCCTCCACCAGCCCTTCTACTCCCTCGGAGGCCCCTAGGGGTCAGAGAGGTTTCTAGGTGAGGCAATACCCAGAGCGGAGGGCCTCAACTCAGGAAGACCCGAGTTCAAATCCAGCCTCATAGACTTCCCAGCTGGGTGACCCTGGGGAGACTCTTAACCGCACTGACCTCCGAGGGTTATGGTGAGGATCAAACAAATGAGGAGACATTTGCGGAGTACTTGGCACAGTGCCTGGCCCACAGCAGGCACCTGATAAATGCTGGCTCCTGCCTCCCTCCATCAGCAATTAAAATACAAAAACAAATCCCCACAGCAGCCACTTTCAAGGCCATGGGGGCAGGCGGGTAGGAGGGGCCTGTTCCATCTTCCTCCTTTCCCATGTCTGCTAGGTCCCTGCATCCATCGGGGCTCTCTATGGCGGCGGCAGCATCCGCCTTGCTCTTCCACAGGCCTTCCCAGCACCTTCTGAGGCATCTGCTGCATCAGGCACTGCCGCTTACCGAACCACTCCCAAGGGGAAGACACGCCACAAAAAGCTGTGCCACTTCTGTGCGTCTGGGTGCTTTTGCTCTCTGTGGTTTCTTTGGGGGATGGGCCTGGCCGTTGTGGCACCAGGTCAAAGCCCGTGTACATCTCAGTAACTTGGGTGAAGAGCTCTGAACCACAAGGTGAACAATGGGGAGAAGGTGTAGGAAAGGTGCCAGGCGCAAAGGTCTCCGAAGGAGGAGAGGCAGGAACTCCCTCGAGGTCACAGGGCTTTGGAAGCTCGCTGGCATCTCCACCATCATGCCCATAAACAGGACCACACTTATCAGAAACTCTCCTGGGCTGGATGAAAGGCCAGACCCGCTGGGGGAGGGGAGGGGCATCTGGATACCAAAGAAACTTGGGCAAACAGATCCAGCCCCAGGCTTGGGGCTAATTTAACATGCTCTCACTATGTGCTGAGAACTGTGGAGAAGGAGGAAGGGAAGGAGGAAGGAAGGGAGGGAGGGAGGGAGGGAAGGAGGTAGGGAGGAAGGGAGGAAGGAAGCAGCTGTCACCAGTCCCACCTGTGCTCCCAGCTCTTAGCTGAGGACCCACAACAGAGAGCGCTGACTTGACACCACTTCAATCCATTCATTTCAGTCACGGATTAAATGAGGCCAAACCTGAAGCCTGTCACAGGCCCACCACCTTTCCCGTTAATGAGTGAAAGGACCCACCAGAAGTGTGGCCTCCTCCAGAATGATTTCTGTCCAAGCTACTTCACCACACAGCCCAGAAAAGGTTTTTCCCTGAACAAACCGAAACCGAGCGCAGCAGAGGCAGCCCGGGGAGGACGTTCCCCCCTGGCTGTTACCTGAGTTGCTTTGTCTCTCATGCACGATGGGTAGTGGACGTGGGGGTCCCGGGGCCACTGCCCTGTGAGGTAAGGTCCTGTTATGGTATCCAAAGAAGAGGTTCGTCTTATTGAATTGGAGGCTCTCACCTGCTGAGATTTTGGCCGGTCCGCTGCAAAGACAAACAAAACAAATAATCAGGACTGTTTGGTGTATCTTTTTTTTTTCCCTTTTTGGAGGGGGGAAGGCAGGGCAATTGGGGTTAAGTGACTTGCCCAAGGTCACATAGCTAGTAGGTGTGTCAAGTGTCTAAGGCCGGATTTGACCTCAGGTCCTCCTGCCTCCAGGGCCGGTGCTCCGCTCAGGGCGCCACCTCGCTGCCCCAGGACTGTTTAGGAGTAAAGTCGGCTTTTAAGCATTCAGACGTAAAAGCAGCAACAGTTACACAGCAGGCACGTGCCTGCGAATGGGGGAAGGATGGAGCAGAATGGCCAGAGTCAGGGAGACCATCGGGGCCTGGGGGCCCTGGGAAAATCGCTAAGACCACAAACTTGTAAAGAACGCAGACCTGAGCACACAGAAGGAGTTCCACACTGGGTGGTCTCCCCACCACTGAAATCACTGGTCCAGACCACAAAGCATAAATGTGAAGAATAAATTACAAGAACCTTGGAGGTCACCTAGTCTGACCTGCCCGTTCTGTGCAGGATGAAACAAGCCCCAAAGCCTCCCTTTTACAGGCTAAGTGACATTCCAAGGTCACACAGGAATTAGAGCCCACATCATCTCACTCCAAGCCCCCCCAACTTCTTCAGGACTGGGCCAGCAGGAGCAGAATGAGGCCAATACAGAGGGTCTCCTGACTCCCACCCAATGGGCCTTTTACTCCACCCTATTATTCAAGCCAAGTCCAGGCACCAGGTTCAGCACTAGGGATACAAATAAGAAAGACAGTTCCTGCCCTCAAAGAGCTTATAATCTAAAGGGGGAAGATAAAAGACAGAAAGAAGCTGGAAGGGGTGGGGATGCTGCAGCGGGGCCACCTGGGGGTCCCATGTTCCCTTCAAACCAAGCTGAGCTGCTAACGGAAAGTCGTCGCCAAAAGGTTGGCCAACAGATGGAGAGCTATTTTGGGTCTTAGGAATCCATGAATGCCACCCACTGTGGTCAGACAGACTCATGTGCTGTGTCCACATCACCAGAATCACAAACCTTCAAGTTACTGATGTACAAACTAGAATCCTAGGCCTTGGTGACCCCTGTTATAGCTGGTATTTCTGAAGCCACTATGCACAGCTTCAGAGACCTGAGGTTAAAAGTACAGAAATCCCCAGAATTACGTGCTATAGGATCCACATGGACCAGAAAACGCAAATTCAAGTCTGCCAACACCAGTGCAACCCACGCTGACCCTCCACATGCTATTCCACACAGGTTTAAGCTAGTCATGTCCATGAAGAAAGTCATACAAAGACAACAAACAGCCTCAGTGAATGAACAAAGGGAACCACCTCATGAGTAGGTTAGGGAAGACTGTCTTCTTCTGGAAGGCAGTCATCATACCAAGAAGCACTTGGAAGACCAGGTTGTGGGGGACAAAAAGGAAGTCAGAAATGAGAAGCTGACCACAGTCCTCTTGGAGAAGCAGAGAGAGCAGAGTCTGCAGTGAAAGTGCAGAGCGACTGGGAAAGCAGTGTGCTGGCCTAAGAGCCAAGAGGCTAAAATCAAAGATTCCCAGTGCCCCCAGGCTGCCTCCGATTAACTCACAGGACCCTGAGAAATTCGCTGTGACTCTGATTTTAAAAACAGAATGTATCATACATGTCTTTGCCTACTGTGCTATTTCCAAAGGAAAAGATCAGCTGGAATTCAGTTTGGGGAACAATTCCTCACATATGAGGGCTTTCCTCATACAAAAAGTATAGTCGGCCAAGCACAGGTCTCTGAGGGAACAGACCTGGCTTCTGTTGCTGGTTTCCTCAATGGCCATGGGGCTTGACTCTGACAGAGTCCGTCACTCCACTGCAGATGAAGAGGAAGCGGCTCAAGTGATGGCCATGGCCCCCTGGAATATCAGGACTGCTTCAGGCAGGTGTGCCCTCTCCCTACCTCCACATGCATGTCAGGGACCACTACTCTGTAGAGGACCAGCTCTGAGAAAAGTCCGTTCTGGGATAACATACAGGCCAGAGGCCTGTTCTTGCCCTTGGGCTGGTAACTCGGCACGTGGGCTCTCCATCTCTCCATCTCTCCTTCAGCATACGCATGGCTGCTCAGGATGAAGGCTCTTCAAGCCTTCTCAGTACACACATGCTCTCTCCAAAACCCCCACGACACACACATGCTAAATACCACCTGTGGGCTATTAACACAATATTGTTTATGGCAAAAGGGGAACAAAAGCACAAGGAAGTCATGCATTATGCAAATGCCTGGCATGTGGATTTGATGATTCTGCTTGCCTAAAAGGTATATAAGCCCTGTCCCTCAGTTAAATAAATAAATACTCTCCTGCCTGGCCCGTGTTTTGTGTTTTTCTTTTCACTCTCGGCGGCATTCGGCCACCTCTGGCCATTTCGGCACCACAGCCGCTGGCGGCACTACTCTAAATGGAAAATCACGCTCCCTGCCTGGTGGCCTGCTTTCTGGGAATGGGCCCCTCTGAACACAGCGAAGCTGGTCTGTACAGAAGACGCAGAGTCTGTTCTTCCAGCCCAGGTCTGGCAGCCCTACTGATGGAGTTATGTCTGCCAGAACTGTAGCCCTACTGGCTCATGCCCCCTATATGATTCAGAATAGCCCTCGGGAAGGAGACAACATCCCCAACCCAAAGGAAGGACTGTCCACTGGAGATGGGCAGAGCTCTGTGAGGGGCTGGGGGTCCACTAAGTCACTGAAGCAGACTTACCTAAATCAGCTAGCAGGCCATGAAAAAATTATTTTTAAAAAGAAAGCAACTTTCTGCCCCCAAAGATGCGAAGAGAGGACAATGGCCTCTGTGGTATGGGAGCTAGCCCCAAACAGGCACCTCTCGCCAGTTATCCTCATTATACTGTCCCTCTGGAGGGATTTTTTTCTAACCCCAATTGGTGACAGTGGCTGTCCTTTATGGTCAAAGAGGACCAAAATAGCATCACTATGTTGAGGTCAAGGTACAGTTGACTGACCGTGGCTGATCACACCAATACAAGCTGAGAAGGCTCTACCACAGGTCAGGCACGGATATTCCATGAACATGTGGAGTGGAGATGGCTCTAAATCTGTACATCTCATGTTTCGTGCTAACCATGAATGATTAATGTTTCTATAATTACTTAGGTCTGTCTTTATAACTGTAAATAATGTTTGATAGTTGCATTCATGCAGTTCCTGCACATATCTTGGTAGGCAGATTCTCAAGTATTTTATACATTCTATGGTTATTTTGAATGAAATTTCTCTTTTGATGTCTTCCTGCGCAAGTATTTTTTTCTTATAGTTTGAATTTCTTCCCTTGAGAACTGCCTGTTTCCTTTTCATCATTTATTAAGAAAAGAATGACTTTTATTCTTACACATTTTAATTGGTTCCTTATATATCTTGAAAATGAAATATTTATTAGAGGAACTTGCTGCGAAGATCTGCCGCCCCCACTCCAGGCAATTGTTTCCCTTCTAATCTGAGCTGTAATAGTTTTGTTTGTGCAAAAAGGTTTTTATTTTTCTGTGATCGTCTCTCTTGTTTGACCCTATTCATAAATCTGACGGGTGACTTACTTGCTCCTAGAAATGACATGATGTTTTTTGCACCCGGTATTTATCCATTGGGAATTTATCTCAGCATATGGTAGAAGGTGCTGGTCTAAATCTAATTTCCGTTGGACCATTTTCCAATTTTCCTGGCAGTTTTTGCCAAACAGCAGGTGAGCTATTACTCCAAAGCGCTGGCATCTTTGACGTTAAGTCAAGCTTTGTTTGCTTCTGCATATCATGCAGGTAACATTCTACTGCTGCATCTCTTTTTTTGTTTTTTTCCTTAGCAAGTAGGAAATCATTTCATTACCACCAAGCCCTTTTCCTTCCTACTATTCTTTCACTTTTTGCCTTGAGATTCCTGACCTTTTGTCTAGATGAATTTCACTTTTTTTCTACCTCTATAAAGTCATCTTTTGGCAGTGTGATTGCTATGCCACTTTCCTACAGAAAGTAGGTCTTATTGCCATTTTTATGACATTGGCTCATCCTAACCATGAATAATTAATATTTCTTTTTTATAGGTAATATTCCTATAATTATTAAAGTCTTCTTTCTGTAAATAAGGTTTTACAGTTGCATTCATACAGTTCCTGCATGTATCTCGGTAGGGAGGTTCTCAAGTATTTTATACATTCTATGGGTTATTTTGAATGAAATTTCCCTTTCAATGTCTTCCTGCTGGGTTTTGTTAGGATAATTTCATTTCATTTAAATTGTTGGTTTTATTGGCATATGGCAAGGAGCCACTGGAGAATCCTTTCCCTTCTTTTAATTTCTGTCCATATTCTGCTGCCACTGGGTAAGAAAGAAACTATGTGCCCCCCAACTTTTTTTCTTCAGTTTGTGGTACTTCTCTGTCTCCTCACCCCCAATTAGACATTAGAGCATTTTAATATAGCAATGGAAAATGAATATGGCTATGCATTATTTATATCTTCTACACAACAAATTGTTTCATGATTACAGGTGTGATTAGAGGTTATAGTTAGTTGTGAATTGAGCAATCAAAATATTTCTCTAATTATTATGAAACTGCCTCTTCAAATGAGTCTAAAGCTGTTCACATTAGTCTCGAAGTACCCTCAGTCTATGGCTTGATACAGAACAGCTAGAACAGAAATACAAACAATAGTGAACCAATCTAGAGTAAATGAAGGATACACACAAGTTGGTTAAAACAGACCTTCCTTAAACAGTTACACCTTTGAAATAGTCTAATGAGGAAAACATTGCTATCTTATGTTACTACTTACTACTGTACTGTTTGTAAGAGCTCAGTTGGTAAGTGCAGAAATCTGGTCTAACTAAAATCCCAGGACCTGGATAACATCCAGTATCTCCCGAGCGCCTCCTATCAACCAACATTAATGGGCATGTATTCAGAAATTCAGTGTGCCAGAAGGCACTGTGTTAGACACTAGGGGGTCTAACAAGCAAACCAGCAAACAACCCTCATTCACCAGGAACTTGTATTCTCTCAGAGGAGACAATATCTATCCAAAAAATAAATTCAGAATAGGCAGGAAATGAGCAGTTGTGGCAGGGGAAGTGGGGGAGGTGGAAAATCAGGAAAGGTTATCAACAAAAGAAGATGCTTGAGCAGCCACTTGAAGGAAAAGAAGGACTCTGAGGCAAGAAGGAGGAGGGAGGGCAAAGCTGTTACCTTACTCTATGTAAGACACCAGTAAAAAAAATGGACTATTGAGATTGTGTCCCAAGGAGTTTCTGACCCACCCTAAGGAGGCAGGTCGTGGCACCCAGATTTAAAAAGTAACCAGGTGGCATACTGGGGCTCTCTCTGCTGAAGGCAAGTCAGAGTCCACAGCAGCCCAATAATGCCCCAAAAGCCAAGTCGATGGCCAGTCAGTGGGCCCAGCCTACTGCTTTACTCATCCACTGGACTCATGGTTACCTGAACGAAAAAGGAAACCTGCAGGACAGATGGGCACCCAGAACTTCCAACCAACCAGCCCTGACATGAGTAAAAGTTCTCTCCTCACAATGCTTGAACTCTTCTGAGAAAAGAACCTCTAGAAACTCCATAGTTATGACCAGAAGTAAACAATAATAGACCTACCTGCTGAAGAGCAGTGAGCCCAAATGGATATCCTCTGGCCATTCAGAAAGTGGTATCCAGGAGGTCATCCTGGTCAAGCTGCCTCCCATTCCATTCTGTGGGGTCTTCCCGGGGCACAGCAGAAGCTGGTGGGGGGGGGGGCAGGGGCCCTCCAACAGCCAGCTGACCCTCTGTTTTAAAGGAGCAGTGAGGCAGCTCTTTGCCTTACAAAGGGGAAGGGAGGGTGCTGAATGCGCCACATGCCAGGCTGTGCTCAGTGTGCAATACTTCAGTGGAATTTGTGCGACTATTTCCACTAGCAAGTTACCTTCCCTGGCACACTGGGCACACTCTGTTGTTGTTTAGTTGTTTTCAGTGTGTCTAATTCTTCATGGGCCCTTTCGGGGCGTTCTTGGGAGAGATGCTGGAGTAGCTGACCATTTCTTTCTCCAGCTAATTTTAAAGATGAGGAAACTGAGACAAATAGGGTTAAGTGGAATGAAGGAAGGGAGGAAAGGAGGGAGGGAGGAACGAAGGGTCATGGGAGGATAAGTAATATTTTTTTAACTCTCGGGGGAAAAATGCTCTTTATGAAATAACTATTGGGAAAATCTTGTCTTGTAATGCAGTATTTCTAAATGCTGACAGGGCAAGGGGAGGGCAGTGCTCTCACTTATATAGAATTAATGACTTGTGATTTCAGCTTTTCAAACAAGTGAATTAGTGCAGTGGGTGCTAGGTAGTGAAATGGGTAAAGCGGCAGGCCTGACGTCAGGAAGACCTGAGTTCAAATCTGGCCTCAGATGCTTACTAGCTGTGTGACCCTGGGCAAGACCCTTTAACCTCTGCCTCAGTTTCCTCAACTGTAAAATGCAGAAAATAACCGCACCCACCTCTCCAGGGCTATTGTAAGGTCAAATGAGAAAACTGCCCATGCCTAGCCCAGGGCCTGGTACGCTGTAGGTGCTACAGAAATGCCAGCTGTTGTGTTGATGACGATGACGGAGGTATTGTCAGACGCGCACTTTGGGAAGACCACTTTGCTAGGTAGCTGCATTAGTGTGGCTGCTTCTTCTCCCAGCGCCACTTGTAATGCCTCAGAAGATGGTTTTTATCAATGGTCACTGTCAAACTTCTGGGAGCGATCCTCCAGTGTAGGTGAACTGATATCACTTTATCAGAGAATGCAGTTGGTGGCCTGTCTACACTCAGTCTTCTGGCTGGGACTTGCAGGGATGGACTGGAGCCAGAAGAGGCCTGAGGCAGGGAAACCTCCCAGCAGGTATTACAACGGTCCAGGTGTGACAAGAGGAGGGTCTGCATCAGGGCGGGGGCAGATTCAGAGGAGAGATTAACAAAGAGAGGCTGCAGAAGTAAAATCGATAGACCTTGGCACCATATTGGATCTGGGGAGTAGGAGAAAATTCAGAGTCCAAGATGACTTCTAGGTTGAGAGCCTGAGGGACTGGAAGGAGGGTTGCCCTCAAAAATAACTGGGACAGAGGAAAGAGAGGAGGGTTTAGGGAGCAAAATACTGAGTTTTGTTTTGGACATTCTGAATTTCAGGTATCTACTGGGGATCAAGTTCAAGATGTCTCAAAGGCAGTTGAAGATGCAAGACTGGAGATCAGCTGAGAGGTTAAAGTAAGAAAGACAGAGGTAAGAGTCATCAGCATAGAGATGATAATTAAATCCAAGGTTGCAGATGAGTTCACTAGGTGAAGTAGCATAGAGGGTGTGCTCTGGAGGAGGATCCAGCAAAGGAGACAGAGAAGGAGCAGCCAAAGAGGTAGGAGAACAAAGGTGGGGACAGGGGGAGTGTTCTGAAGGCCTAGAAAGAAGACGGTATCGAGGAGGAGATGGTTACCAACAGTGTCAAAGGGTACAGAGAGTCAAGGAGAGGATTGAGAAAAGGTCACTGGATTTGGCAACTAGGAGATCAGCAGCGACTTTGGAGAGAGCAATTCTGATGGAATGGTAAGGTTGGAAGCCACACTGCAAGGACTTAAGAAGAGAGTGAGAGGAGAGAAAATGGAGGCACCAATTGTAGGCAGCCTTTTGGAGGAGTTTAGCTACAAGGGATAGAAGAGAAATACAATGATAGAAGGCATTTTCAGGATGGGGGAGACATGGGCACGTCTGTAGGCAGAAGAGAACGAGCCAGTACAGAGAGAGATTGAAAATAGGTGATGAGGAGGGGGTTGAGGGGAAGGCGGCAATCTGTTGGAGAAGGAAGGACAGAATGGTATCCCTTGTGCAGGTGGAGGGGTTGGCCTTGGTAAGGAATAAGGCCGCCTCATCATGGGAGATAAGTGAGGGAGAAAATGGCAGAAGGCACCTGAGTGATAGATGATGAGAGGAGAAAAGGGAGCTCAGTGTGAACAGCCTACCTTTTTTCTGTAAAATGTGAGACAAGGTTCTCAGCTGACAGAGTGAGGGAAGGAGGAACCACGAAACGCAGCTGTAGGAAGTGGGAGGGTAAGTTGATAACGGCAGTGTAGTAGGACTGCCTGGCAGCGCTAAGGACCCAGCTGAGGTTGTGTAACATAACCTGTAGTGAAGCCAGTCAGAACGGTTGTGAGATCTTCTCCACCTTATTGCAGCAGCACGTGTGTCCCCCAATGGTGGGAATGATCCAACGCTAAGGCTTGGCTGGGAATAACTGGCGATATGATAAGGGGGCGAGGGATTGGAGAGAGGACGGTGTGGCACTGAACTGGTTCACCAAGGAGTCAAGATGGGGAAAAGAAGAGAGAGTGGTTAGCGCAGGACAGATGGCCTGAGAGAGAATTGAGGGGTCAAGGCACTGTAGGTCACAGTGAGGCCAAAGAATAAGGGTCTATAAGGAAAGGAAAAGGGACAGGTGGAATGCCAAGTAATTGGTTATGGTCAGATAAAGGGATTTTGGAATTCTTGAACATGGAGGTGGCACATTTGTCCATGATGGAAGAAAGACCAAGGGTATGACCATCTTTGCGTGTGGCTAAGGTTGGGTGAAGGAGGAGCTCATGGGAAGTAGGTAGGTTGAAGAACTAAGTGGTTAGGGAGTTTGAGAAAGACATATATATATTCTGAAGTTCTCTGGTATGAGGGCAGGAGTTGGGGAGGAGAGAAAAAGCATGAGCCAGGTACTGAACTCATTGAGGAAGGAAGGAGAGTGATGACAGCAACCAGGATTTTAAGTAGGTGGGTAGAGATAAACTATATGAACCTCAGTGGAGGAAAGGTTCCTGAGATGTGACAGCAAGGGAAGGCCTGGAAGTGGCAATGGAGAGCAAGAGGTGTTCCACCCTGCCCTCCTCCCTTAACCAGTGAGCTGACGAGAGTGAGCGAAGGTCCAACCAAAACTGGCAAGGAGGGCCAAGAAGTCCACAACATCGGAGGGAGCAAGGTTTCATTAATGATCAGATAGATGGCAGGAGTAAGAGGAAAAGATTTAAGATGAAGGTATGTTTGCTGCCTATGGAACAAGCATTCCAGAGGGCACAGTGGAAGAGGTGGGTGGTGTTTGGTTGGAATTCTGAGTTGGCTGGCACTGAGGATAGAAATAAGGAACTAAGGGTAGGGGGCAGGGAATGGGATTTGGATAATGACCTACAGGGGTTCAGAATCACTAGGCTATGATCTTACACTTATTTAAGAGCCTACTATGTGCAAAGGGGCTTTAAAGTGGGCAGTTAAATTTCTGACATTTGTTCTGCTTAGGGCCCTCAATACATCTAACAAAGAATAATTTCAACGCCCTTCATCGTTGTCATGACAATGATTAATGTTATGTCAGGCCACAATATCAGACACGTAGGGGCAGGAATCCAAGAAATGCATGCAAAGATTCCCTACCCAAGACAAAGGCCATGACAACCAGGCAAAGAAAGATGAGAAATTCACTCCAGGAGCTACTGCATGAAGAAAGAAACTAACTGGACAATACAGGCAATCTAAGAAATAGGAAAATAAACAAATAAGTGAGGCTAAGGCAGGCGCAGTGCGAAACAGAGGGTAGGCCTGCCCAAATAAATTAAAACCGACTGTTTCTATTTAGCCCGAAGAGTGTCTAATCTGACCCACTGATTCCACAAAGGAAATCCTGACCTCCTGAAAACCACCCAGAGCACCTCAGAGTGTACTTTACCAAACCCACGGGCTGGGCTTGGAGGCAGGAGGATTTGAATTCAAATCAGGCCTCAGACTTACTAGCTGGGTGACCTCTGCCTCCATTTCCTCATCTATAAAACAGAATGACAGCATCTACTTCCACCAGAGCTGTCGTAAGGACAAAAGAGAGACTCTCTAAATGCTAGCCATTACTATCACATCACGCTGACTTCTTATGCCATTTAGTTTCTATTGCAGAGACTGTTTCGATGTATACAGTAAAATGAAAAGAAGTTATTTCTGGCTAGTCATTCTCTGAAGACATTAAGCTGAACTCAAGTGTCTGTAACACTTTCAAACCATGTCCCATCCTTGAATGCTTCAGACTGATGCTTCCCTGTAGCATGGAGGGGACCAAGCTTCCCAAGACCACCAAAAGAGCTCCAAGTTCTCCCAAGCTCAAGTCAAGAAAACCCGAAGGACGGGCAGGCCACCCAGTCTCTCTCTTTTGTAATGTATCTGTCAGATCACTCCCAGAAGGCTAACCTCAACCATTCACAAGGGTCATCTCCTAAGGTACTGAAAGTGGACTCAGTGATTTCAAATGCCGCTGAAATCCCATCAACATCAGAGAACAGCCAGGATGGGCAGACACTCAAAACTTCAAGAACTCCTCACTTACAAGGTACAGAGGTGTGTGGGTTGGATAATTGTGAAGACTTCACAGGGTATGTCTAATGGAGAGGTTTTGGGATTTGGCCTTGTAATTTTGGGAAGGCATGTCCCCCCCCTCTCTCTCAGATGTTAGAAGATAATGAACTTCCTGCGAGCTATTTGTTCTCCACTCTGGGAAGGGTCTCTCCTTCCTCCATCCCATTTCTCCTTCTAGACTTTCAGACGCCACCTTGGCAGTTGAGTTCTGATAGGGAAAAACCTGGACGAATCGGATCAATCTTGGTCCTCTCTGTAGTTTTCGCGCCTAGACTGTAAGCCCACCCACCCCAGCCAACGGTGAGAAGGGATAGAGGTGGGTGGGAATCTTCTTCATTAAGAGTATAAATTAAGGCAGGTACCCTTTTACCTTGCCTCCTCCCTTATGGAGGTGTACCCAGATCTTGCAAGGTTTGTAGAATAAATTTACTTTGTTTCTCTTAAAGATGTCTCTCCTATTATTTAAAATTTCTGTCCCATACAGATTTGGAGGTTCCACCGAGATTTGCACTCTCCATGTGGGCAGGCACCTGGCTCAGGGCTTAGCCAGCACGCACAGGAGATTTCTCCAACTAGCTGAGCGCCTGAGGGCAGGCCTGGTCTCACTGGGAAGTCACAAACTCGGAGGAGAGGAACTCGGAGAAGCAAAGTAAAAAGGGGGAAAATTTGAGTGCACTAGGAGCTGAGTGGAAATCAGCCGGCCGTGAAATTTTCAGTCGCGAACAGTCATACGCCGTGTGACCGAGGGTAAGTCCTCAGTATGTCCTCTGTCTTTGCGACCCAAGAGTGTCGACTGACAGATTTAAGGAGTCTGAGAAGACACTCGGGGACTGAGCTAAGATCGCAAGGTCTTAGGAAAAACCAAGCCACCTGGCCTTGGAGTGCCAGCGGATTGGAATTTGTGGGGTTTCTAACCCAGAGACGAGGGTGACCTGTCTCGTGTAAATTGGTTGCAAATCTCAGCGCTTGGACAGCCCTGATGTGCTGTACCAAAGTAGAAAGGAATGGCCATAGAAAGAGCTCTTAATTTGACTCAGGTGGGGAAAAATGGGTTCCCCTGGTAACGTTGGAAGTGGGTCTGAATTCGAATTCGAAATTGTTCATGTGAAATGTCTGTCTGACTAATGTTTTGTCTGTGTTTTTCTGTTCTATGTTCAGGTAAAAATGTTTTAACTCTAGGAAACTGAAATGGGCTCCTTTGGTATGCTAAGCAATCAGAGCTGAAGCTGCCAGCCAGGAGGGCTGGGGGCTCTGAATTAAGGGTTGGTTGGATTCTAAAGGAAAAAATCTGTGTATTTTGTATTGGGTTAGCCTATCTAACATCAGGCAAGTGTTTAAACTGTAGAGGAGAAGTAAAGGGGCCACTTTAAAGAGGCTCAGTGGTTTGCTTAGGATGTGATTAAAAAGTGTTGATCATTTTAACCTTTAAGTTTTAAGGTGAAAAAGAAAGCAGCTCAGAAAAAGAAAGCTGGGTGAGTATGTAATTTATTATTTACATGAGATGTTTGAGGTAGTTTGGGGGCAAGATTAGGAAAGAAAGATTGAAATTGGAGATACAGAGGGTAAAAAAAAAGAAAAAAAGTTAAGGTAAAAGTTTGGGAAGGATAGAGAGACTGGTATGGAGGAGTTCGATTGTGGGGGTAGAGGCTGTCCACGTGGCTTGGGGTCCATGTCCTCGGGAGCCACCCCCTCCCCGCCTCCCCCCACTCCACCTTAGGAGCTGAAACTTGTAACCTGTAGTTAGTGATGAAAGGTTTTATTGAATCTCTGGGTATTTACAATAAGAAATTTTCTGATTTGTATAATCAATAAGCTTTGGCCACGTAAGGTATTACTGAATTTTGTTTTCACAAAGATTATATAAAATCATGGTTTGAAGCCATCTGCTAAGGGCTAGGAATAGGAAAATTAGCATGTCTAAGAGGCTGGCTCCTTTGTTCCCAAAGGGACTGGACGGCCCAAAGTAATTTACCTGTGGCTGAGATCTTCAACTCACCTTTGTCAATCCTCCTCAGCAAGTGAAAGGGATTTTCCCCCTCTCTTGCTGAGGCAGACAAAGAGAGGGGAAACAGAAAATATTTTAGCTTGGTAGAAAGAATGAGTGGGGGAGCTGCAAACCCACGTGCTTTTTTTTTTGGAAGAGAAGTGCTAGCACCCCCCCACCAAATATCCTTTTAGGCATTTTGTTGATTGCCAGTATGCATGAGATGAAGCTTAGAGAAAGCAGGGTACCAAAGTCAAACCTGGATGATTCATGAAAGCAGATAATGATATGAAATAAAGTTTTTCTTTTTTAAGTTCATTCATGGCCAGGCAAATATTCCTGATGCTTGGGCCAGAGGTAGTGGGTGTTAAAGAATATACAGCTAAATAAGTAAAGTGTATTTAAGATATTAATGTATTAATATATGTTATGCATGTATTTATATATTAATGTATTAATATAGAAATACCAGAAGTTATAGGATCAATAATTCCTATATGTGATAATCTGGAATTGCAATCTGAAATTTATTGTTTCTGTATTTCTGAAATTATATTTCTAAAATTCTTAGATTTTGTAATTTGAAAAGACTATTATTCAATTTTAATCTGAGTTTGATACATGTGAATTGGGTGTGATGAAAATTGGGTAATTCTAAACCGTCATATTTGGTTTAGAAATGTATTTACCTAGACTGAAATGAGTAGTTCAAATTTTTCATACATAATAATGTTTAGGGCATTACATTTCTATAGTATAACTTTTGTTAAGAGTTGTATTAGTTTAAGAAGTTGGACTATTGCTGTAACCTAAGAAATTATAACTTTCAAGTTTTGTCTAGAAGTTCAATAGAAATTGTCTTTGCTATAAATCAAGTATTTATCCAGAGGTCTTATTGAGTCCTCTTGTAATCTCTCTCAATTCAGGATACATTGTGAAATGTTAAAATGCGGTTTTATGAGCAGTAATCTTTTCTTTTACAATGCTAAGAGTATTGGGCCTTAGAAATTATGTTAATGTTACCACTAGTGATTAAAGTTAAATGTTACCACTAGTGATTAAAATAATTGTTCTTATAATCTAGATGTTGCTAGATTAAGAATTGTAGTTAATTAAGAAATTGAGGTTATTAACTGAAACAAGAACTTTTGAAACCATCTAGTCATGAATTCTTATCAATCTTGTATGGTTTTCTGTGTAGAGGAATTCTTATGGAAAAAGTTTTTAAAGTCCTGGTAAACCTTATTATTGTGATAAGGTAAATTTAATTGGGTATGTAATTTATAGAAACTAAGTGTCCTCCCATTATAACACTTTTTGACTAAGGAACTTTGTAATATCTAAGAATTCTGGGCAATATTTGAGAATGAGGACATTTGGCACCAACTTAGTTAATGAATTCCAGTGTTTAAGGGTTAATTTGCTGTAAGGAAAAAGAAGGAGATGTCTATCATTTTAAAACCTTCTAAATAGTTGTCTTCAGGAAAGGTTAGCGAGCATGCCTTTTAACATCAAAGGGAAGTAATTCTAGAAATTCTGTAATAACAAAGAATTGAGTTGTTATAAATATTTTGAAAAATATAGGGGTATGATTTTCAAGCCTGTATCATCTAAAGATGTATTTATGTATGTTAATCTGGAGGTTTATGGATTAACTGGTGATGGCACTTGGGGAATATGAATGAATCCAAATGTTTAAAGGTTATTTTGCTTTAAAAAGGGGAGAATGCTTTTGAAAAATGCTCTGTAAAATCTTTTTGTATAATTTTCAGAAGGCCTGCTGAATTTCCACCTGTAAGCTAACTGGTTTGCAGTTCAAACTACTGTGAGGTTTCCAAGTTCTGGGTGAGAACCTTATCTGTAGAAGTCTTGGGAGGGTGGTTAAAGCATGTGTTTTATGTACCCCAAGAAAGGCCTATTCAATGTCTTATTCCACATTTTTGAGTAGGGAGGCAGTCTGCGTTCCTTACTCATCCCCCCCCCCCCCCCCCCCCCCGCAGTTTAAATAAGAAGAAAGAGTTCTACCTTTGCCCACCTGTCAGAAGGGAAGGAAGGGGGAGGGGCAACAATTACTGGGATTTGAGTTTTTACTGAAAGAAGGAAACAGTAGGGGTCAGAAGGCTCCAGACCTCACTTTTTAAAGTCAGCAAAAGTGATAGGTTTTTAGAATAAGATTAGGTTTTGAGGATGTGGGTCTTAAGGATACAGTTTTTATTAGTGAAGCTTGCCATCTGATGGGAAAGAACCCACCCTCAGGGGAGATGTTGTGGCAGATCTCTTTAATCAGAAATAAGCAAGTAGTGACAAAATGGAAGTTATCTGCCAGAATCTGTTACCATTGTGAAAGAAGTTGGTTTTATGGGGAATTAAGGGAAAATTGGATAAATGCAAATATATATGTGAAATCTTGTTTTTAATCAAATGACTAGTTATATTGGTACTCTTGTATAGCCAAATGAAAGATAATATGGTTTCTAAAGTATTAATGGGAATAATTTGAGGAAAAGGGAAGTTTTATGAGATAATATTGGTTTACAAATGTAAGGTTAAGCCATTATCCCATAGACTAAGGCTGGGATTTTAAAGTTATATTGTTTCTATGTGAGATAGAGTTCTTAGATGTTTGTTTTAAAGTGATATGAGAGCAATTAGATATTAATACAAATAGTGTAATTAATCACTGGAACTAAATCAGAGACATCTTCAGTTTAGGGAAAAGAATTTCCATGTAAGTCTCTTTAGGAGAGAAGTTGTAGAATATTTCTGTATTGATGGGAAAAGTTAAATGTAGATTTGAATTCATTCCATCATCTAAAACATAAGGATAAAGTTATATGGTTTAATTCTTTCAGATCAGGCATAATTAGAGAAGAATAGGAAAACAAGAGAAACTGATGCAAATGTGTTAGAGCAATAACTTATGATCTTAATAGGAAGACTTTATGAATGAGGGAGGAAATGCATGCAAGCTATTTAAAGCTAGTTTTAAGGATGTTCCTGAAGCAATGTGAGATTATATTCATTCAATCTTGCCACTCAAAGACTTTATGGGACTATTAACTGACTGTTTGTCTAACTCCAGGTGTGAGTATCAAGGAAGGCTGATCCGAGATGCCAGCAGCCCTGTGGGAGGGCAGGCATGAGCTGCAGGTATGATTTCTTGGCTAAGTTGAGAGGGCAACTGTTCAGCATGTGCTGAGGTGGGACCCTTTTGACTTGATTTTCTTAACTGAAGCCTGGCAGACTAGGCCTGGCTCAATGTAGCTTACAGTTTGACATAACTTCTGCCTGGAGTTGATAGGAATCTGGGGAAAATATGGTCCCCTTACTCTGAGTCCCTACTCTCTTGGTGGCAAATTTCTATAATCAGAAGGTTTTGTCAGTACAGTGAAAATCCATTAAAATATTGATTATGGAACATCTTAGATTACCATAGGACTGGCAGTAGCATTTTTGCATAGGTCCGTATATGAGTTAGACTTTCTCTCAGTAATAGTATAGAGATAATTAGGTCAAGGGCTTGTGAGAATATTATTTTGTTATTTGGTTAGTATCAGGCTTGTCTAAAGCTTTGTTACAATTAGTAATGTTAAAAGAAGAATGGCTTGTGGCTTATTCTGTAAATGCCACCAAAGAAACATGGCATGACAAAAGTTTATAATATTGTATGTAGTGTGATAAAAATTGGTTATTCAGTGTGTTTATGTATGTGCTGGAGTCCATTGTTAACTCCTTAAGTGAGGTATCATCCTCCTGGTGAGGAAATTAATAATGAGTGAATGTAAAATGTAAGAAACTGGGTTCTGATGTGAATTTCTTAAACAGAACAATTGGTCAAGGTTCCAATTTTGAATTTGTAAAATGATCAGGGTCATAAGGATTAGAAATGGTAACTTAAAATTGTGCTAAGGTGACTTTTGTAGGAGAATGGACAGAAAGCTGGTTCCTATAAGGAGACAAGAGGAGGGTGCTGGGATGCTGTGCTGAGAACAAATGCCAAGGACCAGAAGACTTGATGCTCCCTGCTGGACAGCTATACTGGAAAAGACTTTTTGAATCTTAAAGGGACAATTGCATCATCGTTTTCCTTTTGGGTCTCTGTATCTGTATTTACAAAGAGGACTGCCCCTTTTGATTTATCAATGAGTTGGAGATTTTGAGGAATGGAAACCTTAGAAAAGGGTAATGGGGATGCAACTTATATTAGCAATGATGTGTGAGGTCTTCAGATTAGTATAAAGAAGAGGGGGGACTGTATGGAGTGGATAATTGTGAAGACTTCACAGGGTGTGTCTAATGGAGAGGTTTTGGGATTTGGCCTTGTAATTTTGGGAAGGCATGCCCTTCCCTCTCTCTCTCAGATGTTAGAACATAATGAACTTCCTGTGAGCTATTTGTTCTCTACTCTGGGAAGGGTCTCTCCTTCCTCCATCCCATTTCTCCTCCTAGACTTTCAGAGGCCACCTTGGCAGTTGAGTTCTGACAGGGAAAAACCTGAACGAACCGGATCAACCTTGGTCCTCTGTAGTTTTCCTGCCTAGATTGTAAGCCCGCCTCTCAGCCAATGGTGAGAAGGGATAGAAGTGGGTGGGAATCTTCTTCATTAAGACTATAAATTAAGGAAGGTTCTCTTTTACCTTGCCTCCTCCCTTATGGAGGTGTGCCCAAGTCTTGCAAGGTTTGTAGAATAAAATTTACTTTGTTTCTCTTAAAGATGTCTCTCCTATTATTTAAAAATTCTGTCCCATACAGAGGCAAAGTCTCTAATCCAGGTGGACCAGCGAGCGAGGGCCTTTTAAAAACACACTTTAGTTAGCTATAAATGGCCACCGGTTCTGCCGGGGGTGGGGGGGAAGGGGACTCCTGACTGTTTAAGATTATTATTTGACCTGAAAGGTGTAGATGTTACTCTACTGCCACTACTAAAATATTTTGGACCTACATGTCTACTTGGCTAGCATTTAAAAGGGACTATTTAGCCACATTCCAGAAGTCCTTACAGTAAATGATATCCACAGAAAAGCTATACCCACAGACTTTCACTGGTCCAGTACTAGAATTCATCCGGGAGCAGAAGTGGGAGCAGTAGAGTGTGGGTCAGCACACTAATCATCATCCCTGACAAGTGAGAGCTGGATGGAAGGGAAGAGGACAAGGAAGACAAACTAATATTCAGCTGGAAGTATGTTCCAGTTTAAGAACAGCAGAGAGGGAACGAGGACCACGAACCCAAAAGAAAAACAGAGAGTTGTCATGTCTCAGGTGAGGGTGGGGTTAGAAACACGAATGGTTTTGATATGGATCCCTCCTGTGAATGCTTGGTAGAAGACTACAGAAAAAGGTCATCTGCCCTCCCCTCCATGCGCACACACAGAACCACCGAGGAGAAGCTGACCATAGAAACAAGAATTTCAGGGCCACCACCCCCTAATCGCAGGCTGGTGGACGAGTAACAACGACAAACGGAGACATGTCGCCACTCTACGTCAAATCAAAAACCAATTGAAAAGGCATTTCCAGGTCTTCAGTCCACTCCAAAGGGAATCTAAGGGAGTTGTTGATATCAGAGTTGTGAAGAAAACCTCACTCAAAGGGGCAAGGGCCTGAGAAGCATTATAGCAGGATCGAAAATTCATTCACACACCTGAAATTCATCGGAAAAGAAATGAGATGTAAAGCAAAGGGACAGCTGCTGTTTCTGGGGGCAGTGGCTAGATCTTGAGGCCTCCTTCAATAAAGAAACAATTAGCTTAAAAATGTGCTCAGCTCTACTGGGATTCCTCCTATTATGAGTCGTTAATTTGCATTTCAAACATCTAAAGTCCTTCATAAGCTTATGGGCTGAGACTAGTTTAACCTAGAGAATTATCAACCAAAAGAGAGAAGAAATCCAGAGGAAAGCGCTGGGTTGGGATGGTCACACTGGCAGAGCAGGGCGTGCAAACACCCGTAACAACCAACCTTTTCCTAAGTGTTGTTATGAAAACCTTTGAACTCCGGGCACCATGCTGGGACTTACAAAGGACACTGTTGATTAATGGGGGGCAGGGAAGGGGGAGTGTCAGATTCATCACTAGACTCCCAACACAAAGACACAGTCAAGAGACCTTGAAAGGTCCTGGCTGCTGAAGGGCTGTAATATTCTAATAAAGTGTCTTTGTAGTGGTATCCTAATTTTGGTGATAAGGAACACAGAAACACTATCTACAAAGTGTGAAAGCATTCTCGCCCCAAAGAAACAAGGGAATCACTTGCTGCGGTCCTTGAATGGGAGTGGTCACTCAATAATAGCTGCTCCATTAGCAAGGACCCCCTCTGAAAAGCTGGGATTAAATCCAGCAGACATAGATGTGCCAGGGCACACTTCTTAGACACCAGAAAAACACAAGGACACACGCAGGTAATAAGAAGTTTTACTGTGGGAGAGCCATAAGCTGGATCCCCTAGGGAGAAGCTGTCTGGTACCCCCCCTCCCAAAAGCCCAGATCAGGGCCTTTCTGGGTATTCCCCAGGGTCATGCTATATGACACCCTGCCCAGAGAGAATCTGCAGGCCTGGGTCCAAGGCACCCTGGCTGGGTCATTCCTGCGCTCTGTGTGCTGTAGACAGCCCAAAGCCTGCCCCTGCAGAGAAGAGGCTCACCAGCATCAGCATCTGAAACCCTGAGGGAATCGGAGGCCCAGGCTCAGCCCCACCCCATGTGTCCCCAGCAACTGGCACAGAGTAAGCACTCCGTTGGTGCTCAGTGATGGACAAAGGCAGCAAAGCCTGAAATGTTCCCCAGGCTCTGCCAAGCCACTTAGAGTAATGCCAAACCAAGGAAGAGAAACACAGAGGCGCTTACAAACACAATCATTTCAATTAAAACAGATTCATTTTTTAAGATTCAAGGAGAACAGCTGGTGCAGCAAGGAGAGAGGCTGCCAGGGAAACGGAGCAGCCCCTGAAACACCCTCTCCTCAGGCACCGAAAATTCCCCAAGAGGCAACGCTCAGGGAGCAGGGTACCACTGACAACCACACAATCTGCTTAATAGCTGGCCTGCAGCAATTACATAAAAAAAGTCATTCTGAAACTTTCATCACCGTGACCATGAACCAGACTACACTGAAATCACTTTCCATCACTGATAAATGCACAAACAGCAGCATACTGTACACGCAGAAACACACACATCTCTCTCAGTAAAAGCCTGTGCCATGGGCATTATCCTTGTCTTAACCTAGCATTCTAGAGTGACTTTCCAAAGTGCATAATTTAAATTTCCACCCACTACAAGGATCAATGAGGAAAATAAAACAACCCATCTTTGAGACAGTCCCCATTCCTGTTTCATAAGCCTCTCTTATTTAAGCAATCAGAAGTCCATTATGGCCACCAGCCCCCTGGACCTAGAGCATCATGACTACAACTGGGTCCAAAAGAAGCCATGCTGCTGAAGACAAATGGCAGCTTCCTCGTGTCAGGAAACAGAAAAAAGGCCACAAGCCTGGGGAAGAGCAGGCATGCTCTGAGGATACACCCCTTTCTTGAGAACCCCCAGGATGAACCTGAACATGGGGCATGAATATATGGGATAAACCAATCTGGAGCTGGCCCTGCACAGACCATAGGCACACCATCTAGGGAACGTTCTCTCCAGATCAGCATTATCTAAAGCATATAGGGAGAGGGAGACCACAGGTCAGAAGTGGTAAAGGGAATGAGGGCAGAATACTTGACCCTATTTCAAAAAGCATTCTTGGCCGGTCAGACACGAAGCTAGGTGCTGCAGGGACAAAGACCTCAAGGGCCTCACCTTCTACTTGGGGCAGCGTGAGCAGAGGAACAACAGACACTCAGCTAAGTAAAAGCCTAACAACTCAGGGAAGCACCAAAGGGGGAGAGGGGGAGAGGGGGAGCACCAGTCCCCAGGAGGGCGCAGAAAAGGCCCCTCTTGTAAGTGGTAGCATTTGAGCAGAAAGGAAGCTATGGATTCTAAAAGCCGGCTAGGGGGCGCCATAGTGCACAGAGCGCCGGGCCTGGAGTCACAAAGACTCATCTATCCGAGTTCAAATCCAGCCTCAGCCACTCACTAGATGTGTGATCCTGGGCAAGTCTCTTCACCCTGTTTGCCTCAGTTTCCTCATCTGTAAAATGAGCTAGAGAAGGAAATGTCAACAACCCCCCCCCCCCACCAGTATCTTGGCCAAGAAAACCCCAAGTGGAAACATGAAGAGTCAGACCTGACTGAAAGGACTGAACATCACCACCACTGAAAGGCTTCTAAGGAAGGGGCGGGCTCTGTCCTGGTCCGCTTCTCTTTCCATGCTGTCCTGGTGATCTCAGTTCCCATTGATTCAATTATCACCTCTATGCTGATGACTCTGGGACCTTCCCCCCCGCCCCAATCTCCAGACTCACATCACCTCCTACCAGACGGCTGTTCTCTTTCCACTAAACCCTCCCCTCTTCCAAACTACCCTATTACTTTCTTTTTTAAAATGTCTGATACATTAGCTTTTGGGTTTTTTAGTTTCTTATTCATTTTAAACTTAAAGCCATAAAGACAGGAAAAGCACAGCACCATGAGCACAGTACAGTCTAAGAAGATTCACTATAAAACCATGAATTTACATTTCATACTTTACTGTTTTTGAAAAACCATGGAAGTGCTACTTGACATTTCCAAAGCTACTTTCTATGCTGCTTCCTACATCTTTTTATTCTCTGCTGTGCATTTTATATTTTTTCTGTCCCTCCCTCCCCCCCAACCCTAGAGATGGCTACCATTAGACATAAAGATGTGTGTGTGTGTGTGTGTGTGTGTATTATATATAGGAAATAAATCTATTTATTGGTTCTTTCTCTGGATGCAGGGAACATCTTCCTTCATGTGTACTTTCTAGTTAGTTTGGGTATTCATAATAGTCAAAATGACTTATCTGCTCAAAGTTGTTCTTAAGCAATACAGCTATTACTACAGACAACGTTCTCTTAGTTCTGCTCATCTCGCTCTTCATTATTTCATGCAAGCCTTTCCATGTTCTTCTAAGATCACAAAGCTCATTCTTTCTTATAGCACAGTAGTGTTCCATCACAATCACATACCACAACTTGTTCAGTCATTCCCCAATTGATGGGCATCCCTGCAATTTCCAGTTCTTTGCCCCCACAGATAGAGCTGCTGTAAATATTTTAAAACATATGGGTTCTTTTCTTTTTTCCCTGATCACCTTGGGAAACAGACCTGAGAGTGGTACTGCTACTTCAAAGGGCATACACAATTTATAATGCTTTGGGTATCATTCCGGCTTGCTCTCCAGAATGGCTGGATCAATTCACAACCCTGCCAACAATGAATTCGTGTCCCAATTTTTCCACATCCTCTCCAGCATCTGTCACTTTCCTTTTCAATCATTTTAGCCAATTTGATAAATGTAAACAATATCTCAAGGCTGTTTTAATTTTCATTTATCTAATCACTGACCTACAGCATTTTTTCATATGACTATATATAGTTTTGATTTCTTCATCAGAAAACTGCCTGTTTATATCCTTTGACCATTTATCACCTGGAGACTAACTTGTACTCTGCAAGGTTTGACAAAGTTTATTATAATATTTAAAATGAGACCTTTATCTGAGAAACTGTCTACAATTTTTTTCTTCTCCAATTTTCTGCTTTCCTTCTGATCTTGGCTACATTGGTTTTATTTGTACAAAACCTTTTTGATATAATCAAAATTATCCATTTTATACTTCACAATACTCTCTATCTCGTTTGTTTAAAAAATGTTCACCTTTCCATAAGTCTGATAAGTAATATGTTCCATGTTCTTCTGATTTTCTTGTAATATCTTCCTTTATATCTAGGTCATGTATCCCTTTTAACCTTATTTTGATAAATGGTGTAAGATATTGGTCTATGCCCAGGTTCTGAGAGACTGCTTTCCAGCTTTCTCAATAATTTTTACCAAACAATGAATTCTTATCCCCAAAATTTAAGTCTTTACATTTGTCAAACACAAGGTTACTAGTCACTTACTGCTTGTATGTCTACTCTGTTCCACTGATTTACCTTTCTATCTCTTAGTCAGTACCAGATAGCTTCAGTAATTACTGCCTTATAATATAAAGATCTCATACTGCTAACCTCCTTCCCTTGCTTTTTTTCAAGAGTTCCTTCAATATTCTTGACCTTTTGTTCTTCCAAATGAATTTTATTATTGATTTTTCTAACTCGGTAATTTACTTGGGATGGCATTAAATAAGCACATTTGAGGTAAATTTGTCGTTTGTATCATACTGGCCCTGCCTGCCCATAAATAATTAATATTTCTCCACTTCTTTAAATCTGATTTTATTTGGATGAAAAGTTTTTATAGTTCCTGGGTTTGTTTTGGCAGGTGTACTGTATTTTATACTGTCTACAATTATTTTAAATGGGATATCTCTTACTATCTCTTCTTGCAGGGTCCTGCTGGTAATATACAGAAATGCCAATGATTTATGTGCATTTACTTTATATCCTAACACTCTGCTAAAATTATTGTTTTGACTAACTTTTTAGTTGAGTCTTTAGTATTTTCCAAGTATATCATTACATCATCTGTAAAAAGAGATCACATTCGGATTCCTTCCATTTCTTTTTCTTCTCTGTTAGAATTTCCAATATAAAATTGAATAATATTGGTGAAAATGGGCATCCTTCTTTCCCAGCTGATCTTTCTGGGAAGTCTTCTAGCTTATCCCCACTACAAATAATTCTTGCTGATGGTTTTAGATAAATGCTTTTTATCATTCAAAGGTAAAATCCATTTACAAGTGCTTTCAATAGGAATTAGTGTTGTTCTTTATCAAAAGCTTTTTTCTCTATCAAACATAATCATATGATTTTTGTCACTTTTATTACTGATATAATCAATTATATTAATAGTTTTCCTTATGTTAAACTATCTCTGCATTCCTGGTATAAATCCCACTTGGTCACTATGTACTCTCTTTGTAACATGTTATTGCAAACTCCTAGCTAGTATTTTATTTAGGATTTTTACATCCACATTCATTCATGAAACTGGTCTATAATTTTGGTTTACATATCAATACCGTATTTGTTTCATAAAAGATCTTTGGTAGGACCCCTTCTTTGCCTATCATTCCAAATAATTAATTTAATGTTGGAATTAAGTGGTCTTTCAATGTTTGATAGAATTCACTTGTAAATCCATCTGGTCCTGGTGCTTTTTTCTTAGGAAGCTCTTTGTGGCCTGTTCAATTTCTTTTTCTAAAATAAATTTATTTAGATATTCCATTTTCTCTTCTGTTAATTGAAGCAATTTCTACTTTGGTAAACATTCTTCCATTTCCCTTAAATCGTTAAATTTATTGGTATAAAATTGGGCCAAATAGCAGCTTCACTAATGATATATTCATCCTTTTCATGTTTAGTACCAATGATTCGGTATCTTCTCGACCCCGTTACTTTCACGAGCACCACCGTCTTCTCAATCCTACGCTCCCATCCAAGAACTCTTCACACTCTCACCCTACCCGCCATGGCCAAGCTGGAGCCACCTTGTCCTCCCACTCCGGTGCAGGTCCTCACCACCTTCTGCCCAGACCACTGGAACAGCTGCTGGGGGGCGGGGAAGGGGGGTGGCACGCTGCCTCAGGCTCTCCTCACTGCAGTCCATCCTATGTTCATCCTCCAAAGTGATTTTCCTAAAGCCCAAGTTCAAGCAAGTTGCCCCACCCCACTCAGTAACCTCCAGTGGCTCTCCTCCAGGATCTAGCCCCTTCCTACCTTTCCAGTCTGCTTAAACTGCACATGCTCCTCTGAGACCCAGGGACACTGGCCTCCTGTCTGTGTCTCAAACTAGATATTCCATCTCCTAAATAAATGTTTTTTCACTGGCTGTCCTCTCTACCTGGACCACTCTCCCTCCTCATTTCCACCTCTTGGCTTCCTTCAAGTTCCAGCTAAGATCCCCCTTTCTATAAGAAGCCTTTCTCAACCCACCTTAATTCGAGCTCCTCCCCACTGTTTATTTTCTCCAATTTATCTTGTCTATAGCGCTTGTGCATGATGTCTCCCTCATTAGACCGTAAGCTCCTGGAGGGCAGGGATTGTCTTTGGCCTTTCTTTATATTCCCTGATGTCGCGGTTCTCTTCAAAAATGAAGGACGAACACAACCTGTGAGTAGTCTGACCTGCCTGATTGGGGACCCAGCCAGTTGGGTAACTCAGCTCGACCCCACCTAACTTGGGGTTTACTGGTTAGCTTGCTTGCTTCCTTCCTCCCTCCTTCCCTCCTCCCTACCTTCCTTTCCTTCCTTCCCTCCTTCCCTTCCTCCTTCCCTCTTTCTTTCCCTCCCTCCCTCCTTCCTCCCTCCCTTCCCTCCTTCCTTCCCTCTTTCACCAAACCTTAAACCCATTTCACTCTGGAGCTCAAAGACTGGACCACAGTAGGTCCCTGCCCAAGCACCACTTAATGGCTGCATTTTGGGCCCTCCTGGCTCAGAGTGAATGCCAATGGTAACTGGTTCTCTTTTCACTAGCAACCCTGAGGGTCTTCCCCTCCCGGTTTGACTTTTTTTCCTCTTTTTTAAATTAAAGGGGCCATACTTTGACTCACTTCTTATAGAAGCCTTTTCACTAAATGGGCACTACCTCACTCAAAGTGAGAACCTGAACAGGCCTTACTCTAAAAGGGCCAGGGTCTCCCACTGCATCCTGGGCCATCTCCAGTCATCCTGATGAGTATCAGGCCACTGGACCCAGATGGCTCTAGAGGAGAAAGTGAGGCTGGTGCCCTTGTATAGCCCTCCCTCACTCAAATCAAAGTCAACTGCAAGTCATGTTATCACCTCCCTGATGTCATGGTCCTCCTCGAGGACAAAGGACAAACACAACAAGTAGCATTAAGCCCAATGCTTGGCACAGAGTAGGAGTTTAATCAATACTTACTGCCTAGGCAAATAAATACTCTATTAAAAAAACAACAACCATGAGGCTAGATGAAGGCCAGGTTCTCAGGCTGGCTTTTTACTTCCTTTACTTACAGATGAGTTGTGATGATTCTGTTAATGGAATCTCCTGAGGCCAAATCCAGGTGAGGTCAGATTGGGTACAAGGCTTCAGGAAGACAGAACAATAGATTGTGAGTTACCGTCCTTAGCTGCTTTTCCCACCAACATTGCCATGACAGGTTCCAGAACGTGGCTGAGAGACAGGCATCTCCAAAAGAGAATTTGTCATCCATCACCAGTGGAAGGAGCAAAAACTACAGGGGCATGTTCTGGAGGAGAAGGACTCAGACAAGAACACCCTGACACATGCCAGGAGGGGCCAGGACACAGCCCCAAGCAGACAGCTCTGCGTCTGACACCACGGACCACCTTTTGCCTCAAAAAGTCCCTAAGACCTGTGCAGGGCAGGGCACCAAGAAGGATCGGCGTGGGAGGAGAGGACAGGAAATGAACAGCCCCAGCAGAGGCTGGGCAAAGGGGTCTATAGTGAGGGAGAAAAAGACTACAAACTGATCCACAATTACATACACAACAGTGTCCAAAAACATAATGTGCCCCTATCACAGATGCTGCGGTGTAAACTCCTGTCTGATTGATAGCAGCCAGATGCTAAGAAGGACCAGAAACACACAATTCCACCACTGGCCTTCAACTCCTCGGGAAAGAAAAGACCGTAGCTCTAAAGCTAGAGGGGGAAAAAGTAACAATGTTTATCCACCAACTTTCCTAACACATAAGTGGTCTCAGATTCCCATTTCTGACGCCACTTAATAACAACATTGGCTGCTAGTTAAATGAGGTATCTAGATGTCCTAGAGCCATACATCCCAATACAGTCAGACCTCTCCCTCCCCCTCCCTCTCTCTCTCCCTATTCTGTCTCTCTACCTCCTCTCTGTCTCTCTCTCCCCTCTCCCCACCTTAGTCCAGAGCTGTCCTATCTTCTAATCACTAAGACAGCAGTACACAGCACCTCCTGCCTCGAAGTTCGGCCTTTGGAGGGTCCAAGGGCTACAGCACACCCAGGCCCTGCTGGTGGCAGACATGCAGGGACCCCTCACTCCCTCCATCCTCACCAGCCTTCCCACCTGGCCTAAGATACACTCCCTCCCACCTGCCAGTACTGGCTGCACTTTCAGACTCTCCCCTTACCATCAACCTCTCTTCCCTGTGTCATTATCTAATGACACCCCCCCCCAAACATTCTTCCTTCTTTCTCAAGTAGGTTCAGGGCCTGGTCACAGCCTTTCTTTCTAACCTATGCCCTGATCTCATCCTCAAGAAGTTCAACACACAGCTCGATGTCCCCTTAACCACACTAATGCCCCAGTGTGGATGGATCAGAACGTTTGTGAAGGACAGGGATGGATTACTGGAAAGTGTATAAGGGCCCAGATAGGGTCCAGGCCTGTGATTTCATTGGTTTAGAGTAGTGGTGTCAAACTCAATTAGAAACAGGGGCCACTAAACCATATGTGAGCATCCCTGAGCTGCATACTGACTTAGAAAGCCAAATGTTGACATTGCCTACGTCTTACTGTATTTTTCTTTATGCTGTTAAATACTTTCCAATGACTTGGGGGCACTTTGAAGTGTTGGGGGCCAGGCCCAGCTAAACATCTGACATCTCTAGTTCAGAGAACTCCCCAGATGAGGCAACTCGTCCTAGAATGGGTTAGCAACTTAGAGCCTTCAAGACCGTAAGTGACCTGCCCAGGGTCAAGCTCTCTCTCCTACAGCATGCTGTGTCTCAAGGACATGTCCACAATCATTTATTCGGGCGATGTGGCTAAGCGCACCTTCTCGTAAGTTGAGATGCAGTGAGCGGTGGGAGGGCCAGCCTTCAAGCAGGAGGCGGACGGCTCAAGCCCTGCTTCTGGAGCATACCTCTCTTCGCACTGAGGCAGCGCCAAGATTATAAATTACAAGGGAATTCTCCATCTGCCCAGGAGGAAATTCCACCCCAGGCAGTAAAACCCCCAGTATGAAGGTGAGAGAGGGCATCTTTGATCTTACCACCCCACAAGGCCTCTCATTGAGTAGGTTTTTCATTTTTAAAATATGTAATTGTGTTTTGAATGGTACTGTGGCAACGAACAGCAGTGATCTTAAATCATCCCAATCAGACTGTGGGGGTCGGGAAGAGGCACCCCTGGGCTGGTAGGAGAGCTTTCAAAAGAACTTTGTTTAGTATCCCCCCCCACAACCCCTCCTCCCATTTCTCATATGCAGGGGAGGAGGAGACCGTAGTAAAGAACTGACAAGGACATTAAACTCCAAGCCTACAGGACTTTGGCTCTAAACTGTTCTGCTTGGTTCACAAAAGACACTTCACTAAATGGATTCTATTCATTGGGCTTCTCCACATCCACTATCAACTTCATACTGTTTCAAAATCCTTCGAAATAAAAATTCAGTCATGATATTCAACGTATTAAACCAGCTGTCAGAAAAGAAGCCCAAGTGGAATACAAGCAATTCTGTATTCCCAGGTCATTTGATTAAGGGGAATCTGCTACTGAGCGGCTTCCAGCTTTGTGAGGAGATCTGATTTGGCACAGGACTTAAGGGAAATGCAGCCAGAGCCATCTCTAGGGTGATCGTTAAAACTTTTTCAACAATACAACGGAAAATATGTATTTACTGAAATAATGGTATGGGCATAGTAGAAGAACTAACCACAACTGCACCAAAAAAAGGCAACTTCTCCTATCATCAAAAGCCCATCTGACAAGAAGGCGAAATGGAGCACCAGGGGGCAAGGCTGGTTCAGTGGCCAAAACAAGAGCAGGTGCCAGCTGAGGGACAAAACACTCCCCCAGGCACCATGAGGAACAGGGGACCAGACCTTTATACCAGAAGCCCAAAAAGGGGAAAGGAGACACGAGGAGGCTGACCATGTTTACACTGCTGCTGGGCACTGCCCTGGCCACAAAAAGCTTGCCACACAGCCTCCCACCCCATGAGATATTACTGCACATCTGTCTCAAACTAATCTTCCTGAGATGGGTTTGGAAGGCACCAGTCCAGTCACTACCGTCACTACAGCAACATCCCTTCTCAGACAACCACAGGGTAGGGACTTATAATTTTTTACTTTGTAACTTACCTGGGGTTAAGATGATACCAGAAGGATTAGGCTTTTCCTTTCAATTAGGAGAAGGTTTCCTGACACAATCTCATTCTCTCAAGGACACACTTTTTTTTTTCCTGTGAAAAACATGGCTTTGATTTTCTGAAGTCCAAAGCAAGAGACCTAGGATATACTTCATGCCTCTTTACTTGCCCTCAAAGCTGGCTGCAAGGAGGGAACCATACAGATGTCCCTTCTGCTAGACAATGCCAAGGGCAGAAGCATCACTCAGTTGTGGGAAGGACCCACCAAAGAAAACACAGCATTCTGCATGCATGGCTGGACATGCCCAAGCCCTGGGAAATGCTGAACATCTAAGGCCTACTAGGCAACGAGCAGCCCAGGGGCCAAATGGGCCCAGGGGTGGGGGGGGGAAGGGGGGGATAGCCTACCTGAAATCTTTAACAAAAAACCAATTCTTTTCCTAATTAGCCAGCATATGTGGAGAAGGTCAACAGGGTCCAACTGCCTCCCAGGAGTCATGCCAGCAGGCTTGGCTCAATGGTGACTGAGCACATCCCAAGTCACAGGCCACAGCGTGGCTAATCTTCATTCCAGACGGCTGATGAAGCATCCTGGTTACTATGAGAAAGGGTCCATCCACATGTGTGGAACACTGCTTAACAAATAAACCTGCTGAACAGGGTGCTTCATCGCAGAACTCCCTTTCCTTCAAGGGTTCTAAGGAGGAGAGAGGGCATGGGAAACTTTTTAAAAACATCCGTAAAACTTATTTTAAAAAAAGAAAATGAAAAATAACTCATTTAACCTGGACTAACTAAATTCATACAACCCATCCATGGATTTCTGATCTCATGGCCTGACACAGAACACTGCGGCTGCCTCTGCAAGGTGATACCAAGGGTCGAGCCAGTGAAAAGCTGTTGGTCACTGTGAACTTGGCTAGGCTGCTCTGCGCTCTAACTGCTGTTTTCTACATATGGTTCTCAGGTGTTGTTGTTTGTCCTTCGTTCTCGAAGAAGACTATGACATCAGGGAGGTGAAGCCATGACATGCAAGTGAACTGGATTACAGTGAGGCAGGGCTGTGCAAAATCACCAGCCTCACTCTCTCCTCCGGAGCCATCTGGGTTGTCTATATGGCCACATACAGATCAGGATGACTAGAGATGGCCCTGGATGCAGTGGAAGACCTTGGCCTTTTTGTTCAGTGAAAATCTAGGAAAAGGTTACGTTACTAAAGGACAAAGATTCCAGGAACGAATGCTCCATTGAACTATGTGTGCTTTCTCAAGGCTGGCTCAAGCACTCCCAAGAAAGACACAAAATTCAACAACTAGATACACAAGGTTTAAATGTTTTTAAATTTATTTTTACAAGCATCTTTCCCTCCCACTCTACCGCCATCCCCCCAAATGAATTAAAAAGAGAGAAGTGAAACCCTCATCATATGTACACATGATCTAAACCCACTGACCTAGGGTAAAAACGTCTGTCAAATTCTGCATTCAAAGTCCATCAGCTCTGGCAGGAGGGCAATGCTGTGCTTGACCTTTGTCCAGACAGGGGTCTTAGCACTGCTCTGATCCATGTCCTCAGTCTGTCAAAGTCACTTATCTCTCTCTGTTGCCAGTGTAGATGCTGTTCTCCTGGACCAACTCACTTTGTTCCGCATCACTTCATCCAAGTCTGTCTGTTTCATTGTTTCTTAGGGCACAATAACATCCTATCATCCTATGAAACCATAGGCCATGATTTGTTCATGGTGGGCGGCTCCCTCAGTGCCCAGTGTGAGAATACTACAGAAAGGGCTTCCTGCAGCCCCTGACACTGTGGGTCACTCTCTCCTCTTTGGGCTTCCAGGACACATATCCTCACCTTGCTCTCTCTCTCTCCACCTCCTCCCTTCTCTGACCACTCCTTCTGGGTCTTCTTTGCTAGATCCTCCTCCAGATTATGCCTTCTAACTGTAGGTATCCCTCAGGTACTGTCCTGGGTCATCTTCTCCCTCCTACTGACCTCATCAGCTCCCATCAATTTAATTACTCGCTTTATGCTGATGATTCTCAGATCTACTTGTCCTGCCCCAATCTCCCTGCTGACCTCCAATCTTGCATCTCCAATTGCCTTTCAGACATCTCAAACCACAGAACAATTTAGGCTCCAGGGCCACATGCAGCAGCAAGTATCAAGGATGTGCCCAGTTTTTTCACTAGGCAGGAGGCAAGTAAGTCTGAACAGGGTTCCAAGTTCCCCTGACAAGAGAGCAGGCAGGCTCAGCTGCCTGGGGCCCAAGGCCCACTGACCTCACTGGCCACCAAGGCTTTCTCTCATCCATCCCTCCCCACTTCTTGGTGAGCCAGGTCTCAGAGCTCGGCCAACACAACCACGGAAAAACGGCAGTGGCAGCTTTTGTTGGCAGGGGCTAAGGGCTGGGAGGAAGAAGAGAAGACTGGAGGAATCTGAGGGCTGCTGATCAAACAGCCAATGACAAGGGGGGATTCCAGAGGAGGCTCTACATACTTTACAAGTACCTAGCACATTTTTTCACAGGGAAAACAGCCCAGCTGAAGCCCTAAGAAAGGGGCACCAACAGCCACGAGCCATGGACCAAAGGCAAACTCAGGCAGGGGAGGGGGCTGGACCCCCTTTAGTCCCTTAGTGACTTTCACATGTCGGTGCTCCCCCATTATTGTGAATAAGGCACTCAGAGCACTGCTGACGTCACCAATTTCCTGGCTGAACCTGCCTTTGCCAGAAGTACAGACCAATCCAGCAGCCTGTGTGCCTCCAACAAGGGCATGGAGTCAGACCTGACCTAGGCAGGGTCCCAGATGTGCCGCTCCTGCCCATATGACCTTACTCCAGTCTCATATCCCCATCTGTCCAGTGAGGGGTCAGGCTGGATAATGGAGCATCCATTCCAACATCTCTGATCTCCCTCAAAGCCACCACTTCTTCTCAGCATGGACTTAGCAGCATCCAGTGAACAGGACGTGCTTCCTGGAGAACACGAGCACCTTGCTCACCTTGTACTGGCTAATGTCCTCAAGGGCTTTCAGGGGCTCTGGGACCCCTGCCCACTCCCAGGTCCCGGACATGGACTCTGTTCCATTTCTCCATGTGGCAACTTGTCCTAAGTGTTTCATCAATCTGAGGGCAGTAAAATTCTTAGGTCTTCGGCGCTCCTCTGTAGAGTGTAATCTGTCTTGTGCTAGGGATTCACCAAGAGTCTGGGCTGGTGAAATACAGTAGATGGAACATAAGGACGTGGTCCCTGCTGGGGTCAGCCTAAGGGCACTGGACACTCCCAGAGGCAGATCCTGGCCACCAGCACCAAGCCCCACTGCTCAACCTGACTCAGGGACTGCTGGAGAAGCAGAAAGGCTTCAAGCTCCATCTTCTCCCCTTTGTCCCATGATGAGGGACCTGGAAGGCTCTTGTTCTCTGTGTCTGCACCCAAGGAGCTCCAGTCCCTTCTTGAAGAAAGAAGAGAACAAAATCCTGTCTTGGCGTCAAAAGAACAATGGTAGCAGGGCCAGATTATGGGCAGATGGTGTGACAAGTCCTAGGACGCTCCCCTCCAGTGAGGGAGGAATTAGGGTTTACTGAGAACTCAGCGTAACAACGGCCACAGACAGATCTCAGCATTCCTCCACCCCTGCGACATGGTGGTCTAGGCTGACCCTTTTTATTACGGTCCCGTGCCATGAGGTCCCCTGGTCTATATCACTGGCATGCTGTACCTACTACGCCTCCTTGTCTGAGTCACATCTTCAATCTCCATTAACCCAGTTTGGGTCAGTCCACCCCTTTCTTCTGTGTGGGCACTCCTGCCACCCACATTTGAAAATAACATATATCACCACGAGTCAAACCACAAGCCTTTACTGAACACCTACCACAGGCTTTCCTGACACCACACTAAGGGCAAGGAATACAAACACAAGGAGAAAGTCCCTGCCCTCAAAGAGCTTACAGTCTCTGGGAGAAAAGAGAGGAGGGGGAAGGCACCCGCTTAGTGACACAGTGGAGAAGGTCAGGAGAGTCAAGAGGAGAGAAGAGGCCAGAGAGGAAGGACAACATGGGGCTGCGAGGTGAGAATCAGCACAGAGGGGATAAGTTTTAGCCCTGGAGACTAGATGAGGAAATCCACCTTGGGTTCTTTCACTGGAGGGGGTGGGGAGCAGTGGGGTGGAATGTTGTATACATTCTCAAACAGTATTTCTTGGTTTTCTGTAGTTTCTCAGAGGTCTGGTTACACGTTTGGTATTCTATCTTTCTGAAGAAATAGGTGATGACTGAGGGGATGAAATTTTAAGCACTGCCAAAAAGCCAGTCACCACTTATAAAACTGATTTCAGATACTCCTACTGAGGCATCTACCAAGAACACCCTATGCAGTTTTCATCATGAATAAGGAACAAGGTCCTCAAAAGAACTGCATATGTTTGTCAACACAGGAAAACGAAAACTGGTGGGAAATAGAACCACGCGCACAAGTAAGCACGCACGCATGCACAGTGTGCAGTCCTTTGGCAACTCGGTAAAGTCAGCAGGTTTTCTTGGCATAAATGCCACAATCAGAACCTCTGATCCAAAATGATACTACGTTTGTTCCAGATCCCAAAGAACTTAGAGACTCTAAATTATCAAGATCACTCAAATGACCTAAACATCCATTTTTTGAGTAATAACCTGTTAATGTGTTGGCATTATTAAAAAGCACAGAGAAAAAAATGAACAAGTTCTAATTATACATATGAGTTAATTTAAAATTAATTAAAACCAGTCAAGCCAAAGTCCCTGCCCTCAAGGAGCGCCTACACTGAGGAGATAACGTGCAAACAGCTCTCTTCACGAGCCAGGAAAATTGGGGGTAATCTCGGAGGGCAGGCAGGGGAAGGATCTGGGCTGGAGGAGACTGAGAAAGTGCAGAAAGGTGAGGAGCTCCCGCTTTAATGGGGAGACCATGTGGACATAAACAGGACACCCAAGTACAGAGTGAATGGAAAGCCATCTTGGAGGGGAAGAAGACACCTTTCCTTCAAGGTCACTGACTGAGTTGAGGCCGATTTCCTAAAGACTTTAGAAAGAGAAACATAATATGTGGATATGCTTAAGCCTAAAGAAAGCTTCCAAAGAAATTAAACTCTTACTGGAGCCACAAAACTCAACTGAGGCTCAGAGCACAAGCCAGCAAGGCCTCTGGTGGGGCCTTTTCCCCAACTTAAGAGCCGTTGGGTTGGCTTCTTTTTCCTTGACTCCACCTGTATGAAATCGATCGATCTTCAATCAATAAAAATTGGCCCTTTCCATAGGGTACTTGAAATAGGGTACAGCTAAGTCCCACTTGATGCAAAAAGAAGCCCAGAAGTGGTCACTCCAGTTCAAATTCACACTATTTAAAGGGATAATTATGTAAAATATGGTCAATGCGAATACTCAAAATCAAAGAAGGTTATTCCTCCAGGGGATCCCTTATTCACAGTCACTGGACATAACTGTAATGAGCATCTTTCAGAATTTCTGGCTTTTTAAAATTGGAACAACTCTGAAAAGCAATGAGCATCTTTGCTAGCAATGATCCGGACAGGAAGTAACTTTAGATGCCTTTGGTAAAAGCCACCTGGGAAGAAGTTTCACAAAAAATAAACTTCCCTCCTCTTTCCTTCTGACTGTGGGAAATCCCTCTGGTCCTCGAGGCACTACAAAGTTCCCAAGGAGCACCGTGACACAGGATAGAGACCGATGAGCAGAAAAACATCCTCAATAAAAATAAAGTCTAAGCTCTGGCTCTGGGGCAGGACGGGCATTTTCCATCCCAATGCCATAAAACCACCTCATGGAGGGGTTGTGGGCAGTCTCCTAACTAAAGAAAAATTCCCCAGTGTGAGGTTAAACATTAAGTTTGGTCAGAGCCCTCAAACACCGTAGGGTCGGGTCGGTACCATCGCCTCACCATCCTGAGCTTTTATCCCCAGAAACCCCAGTGTTGGGATGTGCGGGAAGGGAGGGAGAGAGGGTCCATCGGACTGCGGGGCAGCCAGCCAGGCCCGCTGCTTTCAAGCCAACCACGACCCTCCAACGTCCAGGACGCTGGACACTGTCCCTTCCCCTTTAGGGCTCCAGCCCTCCGAGTCATTAGGCAAAGCCCGGCCAGTTCCTCGTATGTGCCAGAGGAGGCCGGGGGCGGGGCAGGCAGAGACGATGGGGGGCCCGGCCGGTTCTCACTCATCCAGGGACCCGAGTGACGTCACAGCAGCCCTTGCCATGGAGAGGCTGGGACCCCGCAAAATTTAGCGGAAACTAGGTCTGAGGTCACAGGGAAAATGAAAACGCGCCGTTCATGCACTTGACCCAAAGGACGGACCAGATGGGTCTGGGAGAAGGCTGGGGGGCAAAGAGGAGGGGGGCGGCGGAAAGGGAGCTGACCACAGCGCCCTGGCACCCAGAGCCCTACGTGGTGATCATGCCTTGGGGACCGGAGAGCCCCACGGGGTGCGGGGGCAGGGGCAGGTGCGGAGCGGGCCCCCAAACAAGGGGTGCACTAGAGCAGGGCCCTGCCCACCAAGCCCCCTCGGGCCGGGCATCACCCGGCCCCCAAGGGCGCCCGCGGGCATCCTCAGGGCCGTCCCATCCGTTTCCTTCATTCATTCGGGGCTTTGCGGGAGCGGGTCAGTTTCTGCAGCAGCTGGCCGGACCGCGGGGGGGGGGGGGGGGACGGGACAGGCAGGGCCTGCGGATTACGGGACCCCCCTGAGCCTGCCCGCCGCCCGGGGGTCTGGAAACAACTCCCGGCTAAGCACCAATGCGAGAAGGAGCAGCAACACACACCCGCGGCCGTCCCCGCGCCCCGATCCCCCGGCCCTTCCAGAGGCCAAAGGGTGCAGGGGCTGCCTCCGGACGCCCACTGCCCCCCCAGCCCCGGGGTGCAGGCTGGGGGTGGGGAGAAAGGCACGCACAGGAACGCGCGCGCACACACAACACGCACGCGCGAGCGTATACACACACTTACACACGCACCCCACCCCCGCGGGGGGGGGGGGCTCCGAACCCACGCGTGCCCCTTCCCACGTCTCCTCCGATCCGGCACCAAGGAGGGGGATCCCTGGGAGACGGCCGGGGTCTTTCACCACGGGGGTGACTTGCGTGATTCCACCAGCCCCTCCCCTCCCCCCGTGCCTCAGTTTCCCTCCGCGCCTCGGTCTCCCCGGCGCCCTTACCTCGGGGCTCCGGGGAGCCGCTCCTGCGCCGGGGCCGGCCCTGGGGCCGCGGGGGGTCGGGGGCCGGGGGACTGGGCCCCCCGCGCAGCAGCTGGAAGGGCACCGTGGCGCGGATGGGCTGCAGCAGGCGGCCGGCGCCCGGGGCCGTGGGGGAGCTGGCGGCGCTGCGCCGCATCCGGGGGCCTGTGGGGGGCGGCGGTGGCGGGGGATGAGCGGGGCCGGGGCCGCCCGCCGATCCCGCAGCGCCCCCCGCCGCCGCCGCCGACATGGCCCGGGAGGGGGAGGAGGAGGGAGCCGAGGGAGCCGAGGGAGCAGGGCGCGTGCCCGGCGGGCGCGGGCGTGGGCGGGGCGCGCCCCCGGGGCGGGTTCGGCTCCTTGGGCTTAGGGCCGCCTCAGCCCCCGCTGCCGACCGGAGCCGGAGCCGGGGCCGGGACCGGGGCCGGGGCCCGGCGCCCCCATGGCGCCACCGACAGGACCAGCTAGGGCGCCCGCTCACATCATCCGCCTCCGCCTCCGCTCCCGCAGCTCCCCGGAGCAGCCGCCGCCGCCGCCGCCGCCGCCGCCTGACACCGCCCCCCGGCGACCCGGACAGGCCTCTCCCCTTGCCGCGCCCCGATTGGCCCCGGCTCGGAGCGACCGGCGTATCCACCAATGGAGGGCGCAGGTGGCGCCGCGGGGGCGGGGCGTGCGGGGCAAGCGGAGGGGCGGGGCGTCCGACTGACAGCCTTGGAGGGAAGGCGGGGTCTGCGCGTGCGCGCTCCTCCCCCGGCCTCGCCTCGCGCCGGGTCGCACCTGCCCTGGAGCCCTCAGCGGCGCGTGGCTTAAGCGGGAGACGTTAGGGAAGGCGCCCCATCTCACGGAAGAGACTGAGGCCAGAGACCAGCCTCCCCCACCCCCAAGTCACCGAGGGTCCTCGGCTGGGAGCAGGCGCCCAGCAGCGAGGGAAAGAAAGAAGGGACGAGGGATCCCCGAAGTGCAGCTGGAGGAGCCCAGTGGGGAGTTGGGAGGGGGAGGGGCAGGGGCAGGGTTCTTCCAGCTGGTCACCATCACCCCCTCCCGAGACTCCCCTGGTTAGCCCTTGACCCACTGAGGGGCCTTGCCGAGCCATCTATCCGACCAGCACTTACGAAGCGCCAACTGTGTTCTTGGCCCTGGGGGTTGGGGGAGGGGTCGGGACCAGGAGTGCCTCGTGGAGGGGGGTGGCACGTGGGGAGCCCGGGGCTCTTCTGCAGAGATGACGAGGCCACCGAGGGAGAGTCGGAGCTCAGAGGCTGGCCCAGGACCCCGCACGCAGGGAGTGGGACTGCCGAACGACGGCCCATGCCATGGGCTTCCCAAGGCCAGAGAGCCCTTCGGGGGAACATGAGGGGGGCGAGCCTGGAGAAGGAAGAATCCTCGGGTCTCCTCCCGTGTGTCCGTGCCCAGGGATTACTGGCGGGGGCGGGGCGGGGGGTGGTTCTAAAAGAAACCCGCGGAAGAGCAGGGGCCCAGAGGAGAAGTCCGGCGGAGCATCTCCTGTGGCTGGGCACGTCCAGGTGTCGGCCGAATAAAAGAACATCGTGGTCCAGGCCAGACCGCATCTCCATTCAGAGGGGGGAGGGATCGCCAAGGAGCGTTCCAGGTTCCTGCAGCAGCATCCCCATCCTCCGCAGCTTGGGACAGTGGCCCTACAAGGAAGATCGAGGCAAGACCGGCCCTTTAGGATCACAGCCGTCCCAGGCTAAGCTCTTGAGGTGCAGAGGAATGGCAAATTATCTGCTGGGGTGCTGGGCAGGAGAGCCCAGGGCAGTGCCTTCCCTCTGCTGTCCTTGATCGCCAACGGGTCTTCTGTCCTGTCTGTACATACTGTACGTAACTTGTCTGTTCCTTCCTTCCTTCCAACCTTAAACCCAGTTCACTCTGAAGCTCATAGGCTGAACCACAATAGGTCCCTGCCCAAGCTCCACTTACAGGCTGTATTCTGGGCTTTCCTGGCTTAGAGTGAATGTCAATGGTAACTGTTTCTCTTTGGAACAGCGACCCTGAGGGTCTTCCCCTCTCAGCTGGATATTTTCTTTTTTTCTAATTAAAGGGGGCATCTCTTGACTCACCCCCATTCACTGAATGGGAGTTACCTCACTCTAGGTGAGTACATGAAAAAGCCTGAGCCTAGAAGGGCCAGGGTCTCTCACTGCATCCTGGATCATCTCCAGTCGTCCAGATGAGTGTCAGGCCACTGGACCCAGATGGCTCTGGAGAAAAGTGAGGCTGGCGCCCTTGTACAGCCCTCCCTCACTCAAATCAAAGTCAACTTTAAGTCACGTCATTTCCCTGATGTTATGGTCCTCTTGGAAAACGAAGGACAAACACAACATACTGGTGTGAGCTCCATGAGAACAGGGAGGGGTCATGGGCCTTCCTTTGTGTCCCCGGCTGTTGCTACAGTGCCTGCTCGTAGCCACTGGCCTACCACAAGTCACAGTTTCCCCTGGGGCAGGCTCCTGAACTACTTTCAGCCCCACAGCACAGCAGGAGGTCTGTGATGGCAGAGGCAGGGTGCTTGGGAGGCGTCATTAGAATGAAAACTTCGAAGGATGAAAATGAGTAATCATTGCATTCCTGTCTATGCGTCTTCCCGACAGAGAACATGGGCCAGCGGATGAGTTCAGTTTGGGACCTGCTGAGGGTGAGGTGACTATGGATCATCTGTGTGTACATAGAGGACAAAGGAGGCCCCGATGTAGGGATCAGGGACTCATTCTGTAGAGATGATAATGGAATCCACGAGAGGGTATAGAGAGAAGAAGATTGGGGCACACCCACATGTGGCTAGGGTGCGGATGATGATGGGAATGAAAAGAAATGGTCAGACAGACAAAAGGTGAACCCGGAGAGGAAAATCCACAAGGGAGAGTGGCTAGAGGTGCCCAAAGCTGCCAACAGAGCTGAGAAAAGGCCATTGGATTTAGCTGTTAAGACTCCATTGGTAGTCCTGGAGAGAGCAGGCAAAGGTTAAGAGGTGAGGTCAGAAACCAGATTGCAAGAGATCAAGAAGTGAGTGTGGGGAAAGGAAGACAGTACATTTAGACAGTCTTTTTTTTTCCAGGAGCATGGCAATGAAAGGAAGGAGAGGTATAGGATGCCAGCTTGAAGGGATGGCAGGGTCAGATAAAGAGCCAGGGAGAATCAGGCAACAACGTGAAAGGACTAGGTGGAAGGCCTGCCTGGGCTAGGGGCTCTCTGGGGGAGGGGTGGAAGGAGAAGAAAGCCTGTATGGCTTCTGTCTAAACCTTGCTGGCAGCTCATACAATCCATTTCATACCTTCCAACCAAACTTCTTATAAGGTCATTCCTCACTGGCAACCTGGGCTAGATGCTGGGCACACAGAAACAAGGGGGGCATTGCTCCTGTCTCCAAGGCAGGTCATGATAAGGACGCAAGTTTGGGGGGAGGCACAAACAGTAGGGGGAATTCAGGAAGGCCTACAGGAGTAGGAAGTGGAAGGAGAAATGGGGATGCTCCAAGGTAGAAGTGAAGAGGGAAGGCATTGCAGGCATGGAGGTGAGAATGAAGTCTTGTCTGAGAGTCAATGAGGCTTAGCCAGTTGACACTCATACTCCAATGTAAAGTGGGTGAGGAAGAATAACATGGCCATCCCTGTAAAGGTCAATAGAGGAAACCAGAAGCAGCTGAGGTTGTACAGGTGCCAAGGGGTGGGGACAGGTGGAAGGAGAAGCTACAAAATTGGCAAAGACAAGATAGGAGGGGAGCAAGCCCAGGTGGCAGGAGGACAGCAATGGCCTTCTCCCAGGTAGGTGAGGACATTCTGAGCTTGGTGCCAGGTGTTTAAGATGTGCTAACGACAAAGGAGATGACATTCTAACAGGGAGGCCCATATGTGATACACAGAGTGAGTGGAAGTAGCATGAGCACCTAGCACAAAGTGAGCACTGTATGAATATTACAAAATAAGTAAATAATTGGAGAGGAGTAGCCACTAGGAGCTGGGGTGCGGGAGGGTGCCCCCACAAAGACCTCCTGCAGAAAGTGCTGCTGGAATTGAGTTTTGAAGGAAGCCTGGAATCGTGAGAGGCAAAGGCAAAGAAGGAGGGCATCCCAGGCATGGGGGCCTGCCACCACAGAAGCACTGAGATGGGAGATGGAGCACTGGGTATGAGGAACAGGAAAATCGGCTGGTTTTAAGTCTACGTTTTCACTGACAACATAGACACAGCCCCTACCCACATCCTTCTCATACTTCTCAACAAGCAACTGAAGCTACTCTAGATTCTTTTTTTAGTAATAGTTTATTTTTTTCAAAATTTTGTATAGAGACAATTTTAATTCATTTAAAAAATATTTTGTCCAAATTCTCTCCTTCCCCCCTCCCTGAAGTAGTAAGCAACTTGGTATATAGGTTATACATGTGCAGTCATGCAAAACATTTCCATATTAGTCATAGTGTAAAAGATACAAACAAAAAAAAACACTTAAAAAAGAAAAGGAGTGAAAAAGAGTATGTTTCAATCTGCCTTTGGACTCCATCAGCTCTTTCTCTGGATATGGATAGAATTTTTCATCATGAGTCCTTTGTAGTTGTCTTGGTCATTGCTGAGAAGAGCAAAGTCATTCTCAGTTGATCATTGTGCAATGTGGCTGTTACTGCGCACAGTGTTCTCCTGGTTCTGCTTACTTCACTCAGCATCAATTCATGGAAGTCTTTCCAGGTTTTTCTGAAACCTACCTGCTCATCATTCTTACAGAACAATAGCATTCCATAACAATCATATACTACATGTTCAGCCACTCCCCAGTTGATGGGCATCCCCTCAGTTTCCAATTCTCTGCCACCACAAAAAGAGCTGCTATAAATATTTTTGTACAGATAAATCCTTGCCCTTTTAAAAAATCCCTTTGAGATGCAGACCTAGTGGTGGTATTGCTGGATCAAAGGATATGCACAACTTTATAGCCCTTTGGTCATAGTGAAACTACTATGAATTCTTTTTAATTAATATTTTGTTTTCCCCAATTATATGTAAAAACACTTTTGAAATGTTTTTTTTTAATTTTTGAGTTCCAAATTCTCTCCTTTCCTGCCTATCCTACCCCCTCATTGAGAAGGCAAACAATTCGATATAGGTAATATGTGTGCAGTCATGTAAAAATTTCCATGTTAGTCATGTGAAACACAAAGCAAAACAAAAAAAATAACAAAAAGAAAGTAAAAACTATGCTTTGATCTGCGTTTGGATTCCATCAGTTCTTTCTCTGAGGGTGGATAGCATTTTTTTTTATCATAAGTACTTCCAAATTGTCTTGGATCACTGTATTACTGAGAATAGCTAAGTCATTCCCAGTTGGTCAATATCCAATATGGCTGTTACTGTATACAATGTTCTCCTTGTTCTGCTCACTTCCCTCTGCATCAGTTCCTCTAAATCTTTCCAGGTTTTTCTGAGATCATCCTGTTCATTATTTTTTACCACTACAGATTCTTAAAGCCAATGACAGCTGAGTGCAATTTTGGCCAGTCCTGCTAAGCTAGAAAAGCTTGGAGTCTAGAAAACAGATCATGGGTAAAGAGAATTGTCTCCTAATATCACCCTGTCAAGAATGTGCACAGAGGTGACCCCAAACTCTCCTCTGAGCACAGGCTCTGCAGGGCCTACCCCTTAGTGATGGACTAGATACCTGCTGTCCGGGGATCAGCCAACTTCATCTCAGGAAAGTTCCTCACCCGGATGGCTACAGAAGATGAATTTCCATGCCACAGTGGCCCTTGAGAAGGCCTGTGCCTAGCTTTGGTGGAGTGAAGCCCTCCACAGAGAAGAGAAATTCTCTATATACCGAGAGAAGAGACCTCAGGCAAGGTGGCTGCCTGAGCTGTGCCCTTGAAGGGGAGGCCTAGAAGAAGACTCATGGTCAACCACAATCAGCTTCTCAACAGGAGCAAAGAGGGTTTTGCCTTTAAGTGACCCTGGGCATGCCACTAACCTCTTTGTCTCAGTTTCTTATCAGTAAAATGGGGGTGATAATCGCACCTCCCTCCCAGGGTTAGTGTGAAGATTGGGTAAGATCACATTTGTAAAGTGCACAGCACCTGGCACATGGCATTTGCTATATAGCTATTAGCTGTTACTATTATTAGCTATCATTATAAACCAGAGAATAAAGAAATGAGCCAGGCTTTTCTCTGCCCAAGATCATGGACAAACGGAGGCTGCTGAGTCCACCCTCTTCAGATAAATGAAGAGAGACTCGGATGAGAGAACAAGACACTTTACCCAGGTCACCCAGGCAGGTGACCTGGGCAGTATCTGATGTCTGGAAGGTGCCGGGAATGTACCTGAGGTACCGACCAGCAGCCTGGAGGGCAGTTTCAAAGGTCATCTCAGACACTCACTTTGTGACCCTGAGGAAACCCCCTAAGTTCTCTGAGCCTGTAAAGTGTGGACAGTAAATAATAGCTGGGGTGTTATAAGTATTAATATTGACTCTCTCCTCGATCTCCTCCCACCCCCATGTAAGGCTCCAACAAGATCCATCTTGGAAGCACTTTACAAACTCAAAGCTCTTGGCCAATATCCACCACCACCACAGCTATGGTTCTTTTCAGGGTCTGTGCCACTTTGGTTCTGAACAAGCCCAATGGTGCCAAGGAACCGGAGGGTTTCAATTGGGTGCCTTTAATATGATTTGAAGGGGAAGTTCACAGCCATGAGCCTCTGGTCTTGAAAGCAAAGTTTCCACCTGAGTTCAAGAGAACAAAGAGATGAAACAAAGCCCGTGAACTTACTGATGTCTTAGATGATGACTTAAGATTGGCTTCATTCCTTAAAGCAGGCTCTGACTGCTCCTTCTAAGATTCCTCTGCTAGGTCTTCCTCCAGGTCACACCCACTAACCATGGGGGTTCCCCACCAGTCTGCTTTTCATTTCCTTCTTTTCTCCCTCTATAACACAGCTTATGAACATTTTGTGTCCTAGACCCTTTTGGTAGCCAACTGGTGAAGTCAACAGACTCTTCTCAGGCCTTGGTGACTTTGTAATGAGTAATATTCTTCAATACCTCAAACAAAATGTATGGTATTATGGAGGAAACCAATTATATTGAAATCAGCCTCTAGATAGGAAGATTGTGACCATGCCTAGCATGACTTACAATAACCCTAGCAACTACAGTCATTGCACATTTGTGACGCATGTAAATAATATTTCTTGATATCTGCAACATTGGTAATGTGCTATGGGACTATCTGGGATTTCCACTGGTGACAAAGTCACAGGTACTATTTATTAATTCTATTGTGGTTTGTTTTCTTTATTCACAATGGAAGGAAATGCTCCATTTCAATTAGAGATTAGTGAAAATAAAGTTGTGTTTTCCCATCTATGTTCACAGACCACCTAAAATCTATCCAGAACCTAGCTCAAAGATTCTAAAGTTGTGTCTAGTCAGGCTAAATCTCTTCTCTATGGACCAGAAGTTCTAACTACATCTCACAAGAAACCTCCCCAAGTGAGGGCCAAATCAGCACATGGAGAATATTTTCCAGATATTTCATCTAAGGGTTTTCAGTCAAAGCTGCTTCTCTGGCTCTTTAAAGATGACAAATGTGCAGTGACTCATTCAAATAAATATACGTGGAACAATAATTTTCAAACAACTACCCTTCATTTTTAAATGGTATTTATAAGATAAGCCTCAGGTTCCAAGCAGGGGGCTCCCAACTTATCTTGTCATTGTGGAGAAAGCACTAGTCTCCTAATGAGCATTGCAGGGATTCTGACCTGTTATAGGACTGACACACAGAAGAAGCCAGTGTGGCTGAGGAGTGTGAAGCTTCCACTGTGGCCCAGAAGCCTAAAACACATCGGGAAGCTGAGAGCTGCTTTGCTGCAGGTACTGGCACAGGGGGAAAAACCTTCCACAAATTCTAAAACACTCGTGTGTGAAAAAATTCTCAAAAGAATAGGAACCAAGGAGTTATTAATATGATCAAGAATATGTATTTAAAATGAGAACTTATAAATTAAGAATAGATCAACACCTCCCACTGTATACCAAGATAAGGTCAAAATGGAGACATGATTTAGGCGTAAAGCATGATGTCATGAGCAAATTAGGGGAGCATGGGAAAAATTACCTGTCAGATCTACGGAACAGGGAAGAGTTTGTGATGAAACAAGAGGTAGAGAGGATCACAGGAAGTAAAATGGGTCTTTTTGATTAAATGGAATTAAAAGACTTTGGCACTAACAAAACCAACGTAGCCAAATTAGAAGGAAAGCAGGAAACTGGAGGAAAAAATTTACAGCAAGTTTCTCTGATAAAGGTCTCATTTCTCAAATACATAGGTAACTGAGACGAATTGATAAAAATAACAGCCATCCTTCAATTGGCAAATGGTCAAAGGATTCCCCTCGGTACAATTTCTGGATAAAGATCTAGAAATGCTATTGATAGTCCTATGAAAAGAAAGAAGAGTTAACATCACATAACATCAGCAAAGAGGCAACAGAATTCATCCTTTTGCTGAAAGCACAGGAATTTACTTACAAATCCTTCCAAATATATAATGGAATGAATCAGGATAGTTAATGGCAAAAGTAACTTCAGTAAAGGGGCCAGAACAAAATAAACCCATAAAAGTCATCAGCCTTTCTGCAGTAAGCTAACAAGCCCCAACAGAAAGAGAAATTCTACTCATAACAACAACAAAAATCATACCTTTGTTTCAGCCTCCAGGACACCTTCAATACTTATATAAATACAATAAGACACTCTCTATAGACCTAAAAGAAGTCAATAATTGGAGAGCTATTCATTGCTGCTGGCTAGGCCATACCAGGCCACCAAATTAATGTATAAGTTTACTGCTATGCCAACCAAACTGTCAAGGAATTACTTTACAGGAATAGACAAAGTAAGGACCAAGGGTCTGGAATCTCAAGGGGGCCAATGAAGAAGAAAGGGGGCAATGGAGTGCAACACAAAGAGGACTTGAGACTGAATCCAGGAGGTTGGACGGCCCCACTCTGGGCCTTTAGAGCACTTCACTCATGTGATCCTCATGGTGCTATTTGTATGACCATTTTACAGATGAGGAAACTGAGGCTGAGAGATGTCAAGTGACCTGCCCAGGGTCACAAGCTCCTAGGTGTCTGAGGCCAGACTTGAACCCAAGTCTTCCCGACGCCACATAAAGCATTCTACTTGCTATCTCAAGCTGCTAGATAAGACCCAGTAACAATTGCCCACAGCAGTCCATAGTTTGAGAACAAATTTTGGGAGGAAGGACTTCCTCTGACCCGGACTGCTGGGAAAATTAGAAAGTGATTAGGCTGTCCTGAGGATCCAAAAGCACCTGCAGCAAAAGGGTCAAAGGTCTCACCAGAAAAGGGTCCACCCCTTTTCCTGTGGCTGAGATTTCCCCCTCCCCCCAGCACCCCTCACACTCCCATTCCCACACCCATGCAGAGCAGGACACAAATAAACACTGACTGAGCACATCTGGATGATAGCAACAGACATGTGGCATCAAAGCCTTAGGTCCACATTCTTTTTTTTTTTTCCTCTTTTTTTTCTGTTTAATATATTTAGTTTTCAGCATTGATTTTCACGAGAGTTTGAATTACAAATTTTCTCCCCATTTCTACCCTCCCCTCCGACTCCAAGATGGCGTATATTCTGGTTGCCCTGTTACCCAGTCAGCCCTCCCTTCTCTCACCCCACTCCCCTCCCATCCCCTTTTCCCTTCCTTTCTTGTAGGGCAAGACAAATTTCTACGCCCCATTGCCTGTGTATCTTATTTTCTAGTTGCATGCAAAAACTTTTTTTTTTGTTTTTGAACATCTGTTTTTAAAACTTTGAGTTCCAAATTCTCTCCCCTCTTGCCTTCCCACCCACCCTCCCTAAGAAGTCAAGCAATTCAACATAGGCCACATGTGTATCATTATGTATAACCCTTCCACAATACTCATGTTGTGAAAGACTGTATTTTGCTCCTTCCTAACTTATCCCCCTTTATTGAATTTTCTCCCTTGACCCTGTCCCCTTTCAAAAGTGTTTGTTTTTGATTACCTCCACCCCCATCTCCCCTCCCTTCTATCATCCCCGCTTTTTTATCTTCTTCCTCCTTTCTTCCTGTGGGGTAAGATACCCAATTGAGTATGTATGATATTCCCTCCTCAGGTCAAATCTGATGACAGCAAGATTCACTCATTCCCCCTCACCTGCCCTCTCTTCTCTTCCTACAGAACTGCTTTTTCTTGCCACTTTTATGAGAGATAATTTACCCCATTCTATCTCTCCCTATCTCCCTCTCTCAATATATTCCTCTCTCATCCCTTAATTTGATTTTATTTCCTTTAGATATCTTCCCTTCATCTTCAACTCACCCTGTGTCCTCTCTCTCTCTCTCTCTCTCTCTCTCTCTCTCTCTGCATACATATATACATACATACACACTCACATATACGTGTATACGTAAACATATATATATGCATATTCCCTTCAGCTACCCTAATACTGAGGTCTCATGAATCATATATGTCATCTTTCCACAGAGGAATGTAAACAAACAGTTCAACTTTAGTAAGTCCCTTGTAATTTCTTTTTCTTGTTCTTTTTCTTGATTACCTTTTCATGCTTCTCTTGATTCTTGTGTTTGAAAGTCTAATTTTCTATTCAGCTCTGGTCTTTTCACTGAGAAAGCTTGAAAGTACTCTATTTTATTGAAAGTTCATATTTTGCCATGATACTCAGTTTTGCTGGGTAGGTGATTCTTGGTTTTAATCCTAGCTCCATTGACCTCCGGAATATCATATTCCAAGCCCTTCGATCTCTTAATATAGAAGTTGCTAGATCTGGGGTTATTCTGATTGTCTTTTCACAATACTCAAATTGTTTCTTTCCGGCTGCTTGCAGTATTTTCTCCTTGATCCGGGAGCTCTGGAATTTGGCAACAATATTCCTAGGAGATTTCTTTTTGGGATCTATTTGAGGAGGTGATCGGTGGATTCTTTCAATTTCTATTTTGCCCTGTGGCTCTAGAATATCAGGGCAGTTCTCCTTGATAATTTCTTGAAAGATGATATCTAGGCTCTTTTTTTCATCATGGCTTTCAGGTAGTCCAATAATTTTTAAATTATCTCTCCTGGATCTATTCTCCAGGTCAGTGGTTTTTCCAATGAGATATTTCACATTGTCTTCTACTTTTTTATTCCTTTGGTTCTGTTTTATAATATCTTGATTTCTCATCAAGTCACTAGCTTCCACTTGCTCCAATCTAATTTTTAAGGTAGTATTTTCTTCAGTGGTCTTTTGGACCTCCTTTTCCATTTGGTTAATTCTGCCTTTCAAGGCAGTCTTCTCCTCATTGGCTTTTTGGAGCTCTTTTGCCATTTGAGTTAGTCTATTTTTAAGGGGTTGTTTTCTTCAGTATATTTTTCAGTATTTTGGGGGGGGTCTCCTTTAGCAAGTCATTGACTTGTTTGTCATGGTTTTCTCGAATCCTTCTCATTTCTCTTCCCAATTTTTCCTCTATTTCTCTAACTTGCTTTTCCAAATCCTTTTTGAGCTCTTCCATGGCCTGAGACCAGTTCATATTTTTTTGGAGGCTTTTATTGTAGGCTCTTTGACTTTGTTGACTTCTTCTGTCTGTATGTTTTGGTCTTCTTTGTCACCAAAGAAAGATTCCAAAGTCTGAGACTAAATCTGGGTGCGTTTTCGCTGCCTGGCCATGTTCCCAGCCAACTAACTTGACCCTTGAGTTTTTCAGTGGGGTATGACTGCTTGTAGAGTTAAGAGAACTATGTTCCAAGCTTGGGGGGGATGCGCCAGCTCTGCCACACCAGCATTCTTCCTTCCCCAAGAACCCCCAACCTGGACTGGACTTAGATCTTCAGCAGACTCTTCACTCTTGCTCTGATCCACCACTTAATTCCTCCCACGAGGTGGGCCTGGGGCCAGAAGCAACTGTAGCTGTAGTTCTGTAGCTGCCCCACCTCCATTACTCCTGGGGCGGTGGCCGAATTGCGAACTCCTTCCACTTTTCCCACTAACCTTCTCTGTTGTCTTTGGTGTTTGTGGGTTGAGAAGTGTGGTAACTGCTGCAGCTCACTGATTCAGGGCACTAGGGCTTGCTCTGCCCAGCTCCTGGTCTGGTTGGTCTGCACTGCCCATGCTGGGCTCTGCTCCGCTCCACTCCCCTCCGCTCCCAGCTCTGTGCAGAATAGACCTCACCCAGAGACCATCCAGGCTGTCCTGTGCTGGAGCCCTGCTTCCTTCTGCTCTTTCGTGGGTTCTGCAGTTCTAGAATTGATTCAGAGCCATTTTTTATAGGTTTTTGGAGGGACTCGGCGGGGAGCTCATGCTAGTCCCTGCTTTCTAGCCACCATCTTGGCTCTGTCCCCTAGGTTCACATTCTTAAAGTCAGTTTCCTTCTCTTAAAAAAAATGAGAAGCATCAGTCCCCTCCTAGGCAGGACAACCCCCACCTGCCTGCTCTCCACTTTCCCCTTCAGACAGCCATGGTCAGAGATTGGTTTTTGGGCCCCAGATGTCCCACGTAGCCACAGGGCAGTACCTTTTCCAAACAGCAGACACTCCTGGAAGCCTGGCTCCACTGAAGTTGGAGGAACTGAGTAGACACTGGAATGAAAGAGGCAGGGAAGGAAGGGGGACAGAGAGCCAACACGATGGACAAGGAAAAGACTTGGGGCAGGAAAAATGACCTCCCAGTCCTGGTCCTAGCCTTCTGGGCCCAGGCCAAGATGTTATAGGTATTTAGGGTCACTGTTTTTGCTTTTTTGTTACTCTGTGAGAAGGAAATGTCATGAGGCCCCATCAAACCTTGCTCTGTACACCCAGGGGTAAGTCAGTGACTTTGGCTTTGACCTTGGCGCTTCATCATGAAGGTCAGCCCTCAGCTGCTGGGCCCATGAGCAGCGGCTTCCTCAGTGTACTTGTTGCCTGACCAGAGCAGCCCTGCTTCCTACCTCACCAGGACGCTCTGGAGCCTGCTCAGAGGTTTAGGGAAAAGCCTTGACCACTGACCTGCTCCACACCCCTCACTTTCCAGTCTGATAACCTTAGACCTTTGACTCAAGGTCACACAGAGTCAGGGGAAGAGCTAGGACTCCAGTGCTTGTGGAAAGCCAGGTATGATAATGAAAGGACAGAGTAACAAATGACCTTCCTCGCAGGACAAGAATTAGCTGTGGAGCAGAGAACGTTATGGAGGAATAAAACTAATGTGGTGAATATCTTTTCATTTCATCAAGTCCCTATGTGAAACCAGACTAGTGTAAGCATAGGGGTGGCCATATTATGTTTTTCCATTGCCCCATTAGAATAAAATATTTACTGCTTGTACATTGTCTCCCAGTCAATAAACATTATTAAGCACCTATGTCCAGGACTATGCTAACTGGGCAGGGTCGGGGGTGTAATGTCAACAAAGGCAAACAGTCCTGACCCTCAAGGAGCCCCCAGCCTAGGTGGGGAGACAATTGGCCAAAATCTGAACAGATAAACTGTCTACAGGACAAGCTGGAGAGAATTAAGAGGGGCTGGCAAAGGCTTCTTCTGGATTCTCCAGCCCTTGGCAACTCAGGAAGTCCTTTTCCCCTTTGTAGAAACCTCACAAAGTTCCCCTTGGGTGTGGGGAGACTTTCTGCTGGGCTCCTGGGGGAGTTTCAAAGCTAGCCCCTGACTCCAGATCTAGCACCCCCTTTCAACTGACCCACGATGCTACGTTTGGAGGTGTTTCTCATGGTCGTTGGCTTCGATAAGTACAATGTATCCCTCTGGGCCCATCTGGCACAGGCAGACCTTTGCTCTACACAGAGCTGGAGGGGGAGGACGGGGGCGGGGGGCACCTAACATAGGCCATTCCAAGCTTTCTGCCTCTGTACTCCCTGCTGATGTGTCATCTGGGTCTTATCTCCCTGCTATTTTTCCTGCTGGCTCTCTCTGAGTGTGGGCATTCCCTCCAGAGATGCAAGTTACAACCTCTCCTTCCTTGCCCTCTCATCCCACATCCAGGGGCCTCTCAGCAGCCATGCAGATTGTCCACTGGGCATCTCTCACTGGTCATGGGGCCAGCCCACCTTTTTTGTCATTCTTCCATGTCACCGATGGCATCCTTTCCTCCCTTCTCTTTGTGTATGAAACAGCCCATGTGTCCTTCCGTGTGTCTCTCCACTACCCTTTGGAGACAAACTGGCATTCTATGACTCACAGACATGAGTTGATTAGATTCAATTCCACAAACATTTCTTAAGGACCTACTGTGTGCCAGGCCCTGTGCTGGGCACTGGGACAAGAAGACAAAAAGGAAATGGCCTCTGGAGCTAACATTTGACTGGAGGAATAGACAGACAGTCACACTGGCAAACCAAGCACATACAAAGAAATCTCTAGACAGGGAGAAAGTGCTAATAACTGGGGGCAGGGTGGGGGTGGAGAAGGAGGGCTGCCCAGGAAAAAGCTGGAAGGAGAGGCGCCAGATCTGAGTTCTGCCAGGAAGCAGAAGCATGAAGGCTGGTGTGTGCAAAGGCAGCGCACAGGTGTACCATGGACAGCACATCCAGCAAACAATAAGGAGAGAAGGTGACTGGAGGCGGTAGCTCAAAGCCAGCCCGGGAAGGTCTTTCAGAGCCTTTCTGAAGAGCTGAGGCTTAGACCTGCAGCAGCAAAGGGATGTGGTTTGAACAAGCCAACTCCAGCTCAGAAGGCAGCTGCTGCCCCCTGTTTTTGTTTGCCTTCCGTTCTCCCGAACATTTCACTTGTAAAAGCCTGGACAACTAGTTAATTTGCTAGCAGACCCACTCAAAAGAGACTGAACCTGGATAATACGTGGGACATCACATGTGTACTTCATTTTAAATTTCATTTTTATCAAGCATTTCCTTTTTCTCTCTCCTATATCTCTTCTCCCCTCCCACCCCGCCCCCCCCAAAAAGAAAAAGGAAACCCTCCTAATATAGGTGCACAGTCAAGCAAAACACACTGCTCTGTGGGTTGGGTCTAGAAATGTCGGCCTCATTGTACATGTCTGGAGGTGGGCAACACATGTGCTCATTGGGCCTCTGGAGTCACAGAGGGTCATGTTTCAATCAGAGCTCTCCAGCCTTTCAAAGTTATTTGTCTTTACGATATTAAAGTTGTATAAATTGTTCTCCTGGTTCTGCTCGTCACTCTGCATCAGTGCATGCGTGTTTTCCCAGGCTTCCCTGGACTATCTCTGTTCCATGACATTCATAGATGATGTTGTTCAGACAATTGCTAATCAGTGGGCATCCCTTAGTTTCCAGGTCTTTCCCACCACAGAAGAATCTGCTCTACATATTGCCATGTACATGGGTGCTTCTCCTCTCTCTTAGATCTTGTTGGGATATAGGCCTAGCGGTAGCACTGCTGGGCCAAAGGTTCTGGGTATGGCTCCAAACTGCTTTCCAGAATATCTGTACCCATCCTCAGCTCTCCGACAATGCATTAATGTCCCCATATTTTCCCAAACTCCTCCAGCATTTGTCACTTCTGTTTTGGGGCAGCTTTGCCAATTTGATAGGTATGAAGTAGAACATCAGAGTTACTTTAAATTGCGGTTCTCTAAATAGTGGAAATTTGGAGAATTTTTTCATGTGGTTGCTGATAGCTTAGATTTCTTCTCGAGAGCAGCTTGTTCATATATTAATCAATCGTGTGTTTCATTTTTACATTGTCAGTGATGACTGTTACAAACAGGAGGAAATGGGGCCCCCTCTGCTTGTTCTCAATCCCTGGCTACTCCCTAACAATCCCTTACTTTATGAGTCCGAACAACCCCAATGCGTGCCTTCAGGGGGCATTGGACCAGGTTTCAGCAAACAGGATGAGGGGGAGAGGAAATCCTGGGCTACTGAATGAGACACACCCATACATCCGGGTGGCTTGGACTGTTCTCATCTTGACAACAGTTTATGGTTCCCTTATGTTGGAAGCCTGTCAGCTTGAAATCATTTAACAACTGGAAAAGTTGATATTCAAGGACTCTGTTCAAGACATCCTAATTAAAGTCTCCTGGCACCAAGGCAGAAGCGTGGGAGGGAGCACAAAGGGAAGCCCAAGAAGGCCTCAGCAATTTGTCAGGAAAGGTGGGCCCTCCATACTTCTGGTAGTGAATCAATTCATGTCCTTTGGGGGGTTGCTCAGAAGGCTTTCTCGTTTAGTTTTGTTTTCTAAGACTACAACTGTGTATGTCATTTTTGGTCCCAAGACTGCCAGAGGAAAAATAATGTGGTTCTTCCAAAATCATGTAAAAATACACCAATATTTTTCCTTGAATTAAAACCTATTTCTCTCTAGGTACCTTCATTCTGGAGTGTGAGACTAAAGCCCTCAGGGAGCTCCTGAGAGAGAAGAACCTGATGAAAGCCTTTAAGAAAGCAGCACTGTTTGATGAGAGAGCTGAGCTGAAAGGACCCCACCTGACCCTAATAAACCAAGTCTCTAAAGAGCTAAGGGTGCAGATTCAAGGACACTATTCAAGTGGGTCTGAAGACAGCTCCCCCTGTTTACACAGGGAATCCCAAACCAGACATGCTAGAGGGAGGGGGCAGGGTATTCTTTACCCAACCCCCAGCCTCTTCTGGAGAGAGTCAGTGTGTTACTGTCTCGAACACAGTGGTTAGAGATTCTTTCATTGGGCTAGAACCAACTGGAAGAGAGTAGCAGTGGCAGCATTAGTGGACAGTACAAATGGGGAGACAGTGGCAGGGGTGCAAAAGACAGTCTGACAGTTGGTGTAGGCACACCATGAGGGGTCCAATCCTCATTGAATCTGGTCTGTATGCCTACAAGAGTCCAGAGGCAAAGCTGTGATGAGTGGCCTGGAGCCGGGCAAGGTGACTTGGGGGTGTCACAGGATTCACGCTGGCAAAAGACGGAGTGGCAGAAGGTTTAGGAGTCGTCGTCTTTGCGGACTGTCGGCAGCAAGCAAACCCCTTCGAGATCTAGTGCACAGCTGTCGGCATCCTGGGAAAAGCACCGACCACCCTGCGTTAGTTACAGTTTGTCTTTGAGGAGTCGGACTAACAGGAAGTTCACCAGGCTTGGAGATTCACAGAAGTCTCGACTTTCCCCAACACTGGCTTGCTGTTGTGGTCTGACGCCTACGCTCTTGTGAGCCTGGGTGGTCTCGGCGGCTCCTCAGTCTTTCCCTTGCAGAGAAGGCGCTGACCTGAGATGGAGTTTCCTTCTCTAGGAGCTCCTGTTCCTATCAGTTCCTATCCCTATGGACACATAAGAAAACTAGGATTTTTGAGGCAGAAAATGCAGATGATTTTGAGAAGAGGTGCATTGTAGAAAAGACCATGGCCGCTACTCGGGGAATCTCTGAGATGATGGCGGTGAATTGGGGAGGTACAGTTTCAGGGCAGCTCCTGAGAACCGCTGTAGTCACCCCCAGGCAGAAGGACATTCTCCAAGGAATCAGCTGTCCTTCGAGGCCCCAGGGTAGGACTAGACTTTATACAAACGGGCCAAATTCAAGCTCGGCTTGTTTGCGACTCGGTATTAACAGCTGCTCCCTAGACTGGCTGCAGGGCCAAAATTCCAAGGAAAATATGTGTTTTTCCAGCGAAGAAGGGAGTTGTTATGGTGATGTTAGAAGGCACTGTGGAGAACACAGTGATGGTTCTATTCCTCGAGGAGCAGGCTTCTCCGCCGGAGCTTGTCAGGAGGCGCTGCCCGAGCCAAGCCTCGCTTCCTGCCTCTCTAGAACGTCGGAGCTGCGCTCGCATCTTTCTTAATGGGGGTCCGACCCCGACCCCTCCCCATCCCCCCCTCCCCAGCTCGGCCGTCCAGAGGAGAACTTCATCAACAACGAAAGCTCATTCTCTCCAGACGAGGGACCCAAGTCTTCGTGCCAACAATCTCTGCTCCGCAAAAACAAGACACATCGTGGCAAGACATCTTACCTCAACTCTGCTTTATTGGAAAACATCTGTTGTGGGCCTTCTTCGGACCATCCTATGAGCGCAGCCAGAAGCTTCCCTCAGACAACTGCAATTGTCAGTCTATTTATTTGTAAAATTTGTAAATTTTATTTATTTTTAGTTTTCAACATTCACTTCCATAAGATTTTGAGTTCCAAATTTTCTTTCCCTCTCTCCCTTCTCCCCACCCCAAGATGGCCTGCAGTCTGACATGGGCTCGACATACACATTCATAGTAAACCCATTTTCACATCAGTCGTGTTGTAAAGAAGAATTAGAATGAATGGGAGAAACCACGAGAAAGAAAAAAAAAAAACAAAAAGAGAGAGGAAGTAGTCTGCTTCAATCTCCATTCAGAATCCATAGTTCTTTTTCTGGAAACAGACAGCATTTTCCTTCATGAGTCTTTTGGAGTTGTCTTAGATCCTTGCATTGCTGAGAAGAGCTAAGTCTATCAAAGTGAGTCAACGTACACTGCGGCTGTGACTCTCCTGATTCTGCTCACTTCGCTCAGCATCAGTTCAGGTAAGTCTTTTCAGGTTTTTCTGAAGTCTGCCTGCTCATCATTTCTTATAGCACGATACTATTCCATTACATTCATATACCTCAACTTGTTCAGCCATTCCCCAATGGCTAGGCATCCCCTCGATTTCCAATTCTTGGCTACCACAAAAAGAGCTGCTAAAAATATTTTTGTACATGTGGGTCCTTTTCCCATGATCTCCCTGGGATACAGCCCTAGAAGTGGTATAACCGGGTCAAAGGGTATGCACATTTTTATAGCCCTTTGGGCATAGTTCCAAATTGCTCTCCAGAATGGTCAGATCAGTTCACAACTCTACCAACAATGCATCAGTGTTCCAATTTTCCTACATCTTCTCCAACATTTATCATTTTCCTGTTTCGTCAGGTTAGCCGATCTGATAGGTGAAGTGTGGTACCTCAGAGTTGTTTTGATTTGCATTTCTCTAATCAGTAGTGATCCAGAGCATTTTTTCATATGCCTATAGATAGCTTTAATTTCTTCCTCTGAAAACTGCCTGTTCATATCCTTTGACTATTTATAACTAGGGAATGACTTGAATCCTTATAAATTTGCCAGTTAACATTTATTAAGAGCCTGCTACATGCCAGACACCATGCTAAGTGCTAGGGATACAAAAAGGGGTCTAACAAAGTACCTGCCCTCAAGGTACCTGCCTCACCTAATGGGGCAGACAACATGCAAACAATTGCCTACAAACAAGCTCTAGGCAGGATACATCTGCAGTAATGAATAGACGGAGAGTACTGGAATGAAGGGGGTCAGGGAAGGCTTCATGGAAAAGGTGGGGAGCTGGACATGAAGATGCCCGAGAAGCTGGGGGGGGGAAGGGAATAGTGACTAGTTGTAACAGAGATGAAAGCCGAGTCAGCGCTGGCCTCTCCTGGATGGCTGGGGGAGGTTGGGAGGATCAAGCCAGAGGACATGGGAAACTGTTAGCACAGGGCCTGGCACGCAGCAGGTGCCACATACAAGTGCTCTTTATCGGGATTGTTTCTCACATTTATTGTCATTGAACTATGCTGGGTGGGGGAGGAAAACCAAGCCCTAGGCCTGAGTCACAACTTGGGAGGCAAAGCTGACCCCAGATGGGGCCATGGTGCCTTGGTTTGGTCTACTCACTATGCGCTTCTGAAGAACAACCAAGGAACGTGCACACGACATCTGATAATGATAAAAGTGTGTCCAGGCCTCATTTGAAGGAAAAGGAAACCCTCTTCTTCCCTGAAGAAGAAGTAAGGCGGGGAGAACAATCATCAGTATCAAGATGGCGCTGGGACCAGGGTTGTTGGAAGGGCCACTGGAGACCATCAAGGCCAACTCCTCACGTTATAGATGAGGAAACTGAGGCCAGAGAGAAGGTACCTGCCCCGGGTCATCTAAGCAGCAAGTGACATTGACTCCAGAGCCAGTGTGTGCCCTGCCCACTGTCCCACCCAGCCCCTTATCCATGGACCAAGAAGTTTTCTTCAACAATATGGATCCCAGTGCACATGCCTGTCCACTCAAAGAATGAGAGGCTCTTCTCACCCATGAAGACAGAAACTGTGGAGGGCTCGAGGCTCTGCAGGACAATGTCTAGGACACTTCCTAGAGATGTCCGGCATCTGGAGAGACGAAGCTCTCTCCTGCCCATGGACCAGATCTTAGGATGGGTGTAAGCCTCCAACTCAAGCTCCCTGCTGGAGCTGAGACCCCCCTACCCTGAGATGTTGACTTTCCTACCACTTATTGCCCCTAGCCTTGGTCAGGAGTCCTAAAATCCCACCATGCAAATTCCTGACAGATTCTGGCCATCCCCGGCTGCATGCATGGAGCACTGGACTCCCTTCATGTACAACTACCATTAGCCTGCTAAATGAAAGTGGATTTTGGCTGCTGCTCCAGTTATCTGCTGGTTTTTGGTTTTTTTTTGTTGTTTTTTTTTTTTTTTACAACCTGTCATATAGCTAATCTGATAGGTGTAGAGGCAGTACCTCAGAGTGGATTTAATTTGCATTTTTCTAATCAGTAGTGATTTAGAACATTTTTTCATATGACTATAGATAACTTTGATTTCTTCATCTGAAAACTGCCTGCTCATATCCTTTGACCATTTATCTACTGGGGAATGATTTGTATTCTTATAAATTTGACTAAATTCTCTGTATACTTGAGACGAGGCCTTTATCAAAGATACTTGCTGTAAAATTGTTTCCAAACTTCCTGCTTTCATTCTAATGTCTGTTGCATTGGTTTTGTTTCTGAAAAAAAAATTTAATGTAATCAAAATGACCCATTTTCCATTTGGCAATGCTCTCTATGTCTTGTTTGGTTATAAACTCTTCCCTTCTCCATAGATCTGACAGGTAAACTATTCCTTGTTCTCCTAATTTGTTTATGGTATTATACCCTTTATATATAAATCATGTGCCTTTGACCTTATCTTGGTATGCAGTATAAGATGTTTGCCTATACCTAGTTTCTGCCATACTGTTTTCCAGTTTTCCCAATAGTTTTTGTCAAATGGTGAGTTCTTATCTCAGAGGCTGAAATCTTTGGGTTTCTTAAATCCTATGTTACTAATGGTCATTTCCTACTGTATCTGCTGGACCTATATGTTCCACTGACCCACCACTATATTGCTTAGCCAGTACCAGAGAGTTTTGATAGTTATTGCTTTATAACACTTCCAGTCCACCTTCCTTTGCATTTTTTTTCATTAATTCCCTTGATATTCTTGACCTTTTATTCTTCCAGGTGAATTTTGTTGTGTGTGTTCTTCTATCTGTATAAAATAATTTTTGGTAGTTTGATTGGTATGGAACTAAATAAGTAAATTAATTTAGGCAGAATTGTCCTTTTTGTTATATCGGCTTGGCCTACCCATGAAAAATTGATATTTTCCCAACTGTTGATATCTAACTTTATTTGTGTGAAAAGTGTTTTGTAATTGTGTTCATATAGTTGCCGAGTTTGTCTTGGCAGGTAGACTCCCAAGTATTTTATATTGTCTACAGTTATTTTAAATGGAATTTCTCTATCTCTTGTTGCTGGGCTTTGTTGGTAACATATAGAAATGCTGATGACTTATATATAGGTTTATTTTATATCCTGCAACTTTGCTGAAGTTATTAATTATTTCAAGTAGTTTTTTAATTGATTCTCTAATTATACTACCATCATAATATCTACAAAGTGAAAGTTTTGTTTCCTCATTGCCTATTCTAATTCCATCAATTTATTTTTCTTCTCTTATTGCTATAGCTAACATTTCGAGTACAATATTGAATAACAGTGGTGATAATGAGCATCTTTGCTTCACCTCTGATTTTACTGGGAAGGTTTCTAGCTCATCCCCATTAGTTAATGCTTGCTGATGGTTTTAGATAAATATTATCTGTCATTTTGAGGTAAGTTCCATTTATTCCTATGCTCCCTAGTGTTTTTCATAGGAAAGGCTGTTGTATTTTGTCAAAGGCTTTTTCTGCATCTGTTGAGATATGATTTCTGTTAGTTTTCTTATTGATATGGTCAATTAGGCTGATAGATTTATGAATATTGAAACAGCCCTGGGGGTGGAGCCAAGATGGTGGCTGGAAAGCAGGGACTAGTGTGAGCTCCCCGCCAAGTCCCTCCAAAAACCTATTAAAAATGGCTCTGAACCAATTCTAGAACTGCAGAACCCACAAAAGAGCAGAGGGAAGCAGGGCTCCAGCCCAGGACAGCCTGGATGGTCTCTGGGTGAGGTCTATTCCGCACAGAGCTGGGAGCGGAGCGGAGCAGAGCCCAGGGTGGGCAGCACGGACCAACCAGACCAGGAGCCAGGCGGAACGTGCCCTAGCACCCTGAATCAGTGAGCTGCAGCAGTTACCACACTTCTCAACCCACAAACACCAAAGACAACAGAGAAGATTAGTGGGAAAAGCTGCTGGGGACAGAGTGAAAAAAGGAGTTCATGGTTCAGCCACTGCCTGGGGGCAGCTGAGGTGGGGCAGCTACAGAACTACAGCTACAGTTGCTTCTGGCCCCAGGCCCACCTCGTGGGAGGAATTAAGTGGCGGATCAGAGCAGGAGTGAAGAGCCTGCTGAAGATCTAAGTCCAGTCCAGGTTGGGGGTTCTTGGGGAAGGAAGAATGCTGGTATGGCAGAGCTGGCGCATCCCCCCAAGCTTGGAACATAGTTCTCTTAACTCTACAAGCAGTCATACCCCGCTGAAAAACTCAAGGGTCAAGTTAGTTGGCTGGGAATATGGCCAGGCAGCGAAAACGCACCCAGATTCAGTCTCAGACTTTGGAATCTTTCTTTGGTGACAAAGAAGACCAAAACATACAGACAGAAGAAGTCAACAAAGTCAAAGAGCCTACAACAAAAGCCTCCAAGAAAAACATGAACTGGTCTCAGGCCATGGAAGAGCTCAAAAAGGATTTGGAAAAGCAAGTTAGAGAAGTAGAGGAAAAACTGGGAAGAGAAATGAGAAGGATGCGAGAAAACCATGACAAACAAGTCAATGACTTGCTAAAGGAGAACCCCCAAAAATACTGAAAAATATATTGAAGAAAACAACCCCTTAAAAATAGACTAACTCAAATGGCAAAAGAGCTGCAAAAAGCCAATGAGGAGAAAACTGCCTTGAAAGGCAGAATTAACCAAATGGAAAAGGAGGTCCAAAAGACCACTGAAGAAAATACTACCTTAAAAATTAGATTGGAGCAAGTGGAAGCTAGTGACTTGATGAGAAATCAAGATATTATAAAACAGAACCAAAGGAATGAAAAGGTGGAAGACAATGTGAAATATCTCATTGGAAAAACCACTGACCTGGAGAATAGATCCAGGAGAGATAATTTAAAAATTATTGGACTACCTGAAAGCCATGATGAAAAAAAGAGCCTATCAAGGAGAACTGCCCTGATATTCTAGAGCCACAGGGCAAAATAGAAATTGAAAGAATCCACCGATTGCCTCCTCAAATAGATCCCAAAAAGAAATCTCCTAGGAATATTGTTGCCAAATGCCAGAGCTCCCAGATCATGGAGAAAATACTGTAAGCAGCCAGAAAGAAACAATTTGAGTATTGTGGAAACCCAATCAGAATAACACCAGATCTAGCAGCTTCTACATTAAGAGATCGAAGGGCTTGGAATACGATATTCCGGAGGTCAATGGAGCTAGGATTAAAACCAAGAATCACCTACCCAGCAAAACTGAGTATCATGCTCCAAGGCAAAATATGGATTTTCAATAAAATAGAGTACTTTCAAGCTTTCTCAGTGAAAAGACCAGAGCTGAATAGAAAATTAGACTTTCAAACACAAGAATCAAGAGAAGCATGAAAAGGTAATCAAGAAAAAGAACAAGAAAAAGAAATTGCAAGGGACTTACTAAAGTTGAACTGTTTCGTTTACATTCCTACATGGAAAGATGATGGGTATGATTCATGAGACCTCAGTATTAGGGTAGCTGAAGGGAATATGCATATATATATGTATATATATGTGTATATATATATATATATTTATGTATATATATGTATATGTGAGTGTGTATGTATGTATATATGTATGCGGGGAGAGGGGGGGGAGAGAGAGAGAGAGCGAGAGAGTGAGAGAGAGAGAGAGAGAGAGAGGGCACAGGGTGAGTTGAAGATGAAGGGAAGATATCTAAAAGAAATAAAATCAAATTAAGGGATGAGAGAGGAATATAGTTAGAGAGGGAGATAGGGAGAGATAGAATGGGGTAAATTATCTCTCATAAAAGTGGCAAGAAAAAGCAGTTCTATAGGAAGAGAAGTCAGGTGAGGGGGAATGAGTGAATCTTGCTGTCATTAGATTTGACCTGAGGAGGGAATACCATACATACTCAATTGGGTATCTTACCCCACAGGAAGAAAGGAGGAAGAAGATAAAGAAAAAGGGGGGGATGGCAGAAGGGGGGCAGATGGGGGTGGAGGTAATCAAAAACAAACACTTTTGAAAGGGGACGGGGTCAAGGGAAAAAATTCATCAAAGGGGGATAGGTTAGGAAGGAGCAAAATATAGTTAGTCTTTCACAACATGAGTATTGTGAAAGAGTTATACATAATGATACGCATGTGGCCTATGTTGAATTGCTTGACTTCTTAGGGAGGGTGGGTGGGAAGGGAAGAGGGGAGAGAATTTGGAACTCAAAGTTTAAAACCAGATGTTCAAAAACAAAAATAAAAAGTTTTTGCACACAACTAGGAAAATAAGATACACAGGCAATGGGGCGCAGAAATTTATCTTGCCCTACAAGAAACGAAGGGAAAAGGGGATGGGAGGGGAGTGGGGTGAGAGAAGGGAGGGCTGACTGGGGAACAGGCCAACCAGAATATATGCCATCTTGGAGTGGCGGGGGGGTAGAAATGGCAAGAAAATTTGTAATTCAAACTCTTGTGAAAATCAGTGATGAAAACTAAATATGTTAAAGAAAAAAATAAAAATAATAATAATAATAAAAGAAACAGCCCTACATTCCTGGTATAAATCCCACCTGGTCATAGTGTATGATCCTTGTGCTAGATTGTTGTAATATCTTTGCTAGTATTTTATTTTAAATTTTTTGCATAAACATTCATTAGGGAAATTGATCTATAGTTTTCTTTCTTTTTGCTCTTCCTGGTTTAGGTATCAGCACCATAGTTGTGTCATAGAAGAAATTTGGTAGGACTCCTCACCTATTTTTCCAAATAGCTTATATAGTATTGGAAGTAATTGTTCTTTAAATGTTTGGTAGAATTCACTTATGAACCCATCTGATCCTGGGGATTTTTTCTTGGGGAGTTCATTGATAGCTTGCTCAATTTCTTTTTCTAAGATGAGGTTATTTAGGTATTCTAGTTCCTCTTCTGTTAAACTGGGCAATTTATATTTTCATAAGTATTTGTCAATTTCACTTGGATTGTCAGATTTATTGGCATATAACTGAGCAAAAATATTTCCTTATGAGTGCTTTAATTTTCTCTTCATTTAGCGGTGAATTCACCCTTTTCATTTTTGATACTGGTAATTTGGTTTTCTTCTTTCTTTTTAAAAATCAAATTAATTAATGGTTCATCTAACTTATTGGGATTTTTTCATAAAATCATTTCCTAGTTTTATTTACCAGCTCAATAGTTTTCTTACTTTAATTTTATTAATTTCACCTTTGGTTTTCAGGATTGACAATTTGGTGTTTAATTAAAGATTTTAAAATTGTTCTTTTTCTCACTTTTTTTAGTTGCATTCCCAATCCATTGATCTCCTCTTTCTCTATTTTATTGATCTAAAAATTTAGAGAAACAAATTTTCCCTTAAGTAGTCCTTTGGTTGCATCCCATAAATTTTGGTATGTTTTCTCATTGTTGTCATTCTCTTTAGTGAAATTATTGATTGTTTTTGTGATTTGTTCTTTGACCCACTTGTTCTTTAGTGTTAGATTATTTAGTTTCCAATTAATTTGGATCTGTCTTTAGAGAGAGAGAGAGAGAGAGAGAGAGAGAGAGAGAGAGAGAGAGAGAAAGGAAAAATGACCTATTGTCAATTTGTGCAGTAGTAATTCTAAAAATGCTCAACTGGGTAAGTGTATACCCCTAAACTTTGAGCTGGCATGGGTTCTTTGCAATTAGAGGTTTGTTATAAACGCAAACCTCTGAGCTGTTTGTAAACATTTATATTTTTCTTATTATATAGCTAAGTTATCAATTTGTAGCTTAACTGGTATTCAACTGTATTTGAAATGTTTTGTTTTAGTGACTTGTAATATTTTCTCCTTGACCTGGGAGCTTCAAAACTTAGCAATGGTGCTCCTGTGAGTTTTCATCTTGGGATCTCTTTCAAGTGGTGACTGGTAGATTTTTTTTCTATTTCTATTTTACTCCCTTATTCTAAAGCTTCTAGGCAATTTTCCTTAATACTTGCTTGAAGTACTGTGTCTAGACTCTTTTTTTGATCATAACTTTCAGGTAGCCTAACAATTCTTATATTGTCTCCTTGATCTGTTCTCCAGGTCAGTTGTTTTTCTACGAGATGTCTCACATCCACTTCTATTTTGTTCATTCTTTTGATTTTGTTTTATTTCTTGGTGTCTTATGAAGTCATTAGCTTCCCCCTGCCCAATTCTAATTTTTTAAGAAGTTATTTTCTTCCATAAGTTTTTGGATCTCTTTTTCCAATTGGTTGACTTTTTTTGGTAATTTTTTTTATGTTAAAGTTAGATACAGAATGAGAAAAGAAAAAAAATTGCCACATACACGGCAGACCATAAGAGAGGATTCAATACAAAACAATAAATTTCCATTTCAAGAAAACCTGTATAATAAATACTAAGTATTTTCTTCAAAGCTGCTCAGCTTTTCTTTGCTTCCTTGTTGGTTTTCTTTTGTTCTCTGCCATGCACTTTTTACATCATTTTTTTCTCCTCCCTTCCCCTCCTACTCAAGAGGGCTACAATTAAACATGGATATATCTATGTTTGTATATATACATACATATATACACATATGTATGTACACATACATACATACATATGTATATATACAAATACATACATACACATACACAGATATCTATAAACACACACATATATACACATATACACTCATATGTATATATGTAAGATTATACTATGCTCATTTCCTCCTAATTGGTTGACTTTCTCTTCAGAATATTCTTGATTCTCTTGCACTACTCTTTTTTCTCCCTCCTCTCCAGTTTTTCCTCAACCTGTCATTTGATTTTTAAAGTCCTTTTTTAACCTTTTCCAAAAACTTTTTGGGCTTGTGACCATTTTCCTTTTTTGTTTCTTTGAGATAGAAGTAGCTGTTTCAACTTTACTATCTTATTCTGAGTTTGAACCCAGACCTTCTCTATCACAATAGTAGCTATGCATGGTCAGGTTCTTTCTCTTTTGATTACTCTTTTTTTTTCAGTGGCTTCTTTCTTGTCTGTTAACTTTGTGCTAAAGTTGGGCTCCGTTCCTGAGGTGTGGGGGATAATACTTCAAGCTTCAGGTTTTCTACGCTTTTGTTTTCTGAGCTCTATCCAGGGGATACTTTCTTTTATTATTTTGCTTTCTTTTTTTTCCAAAGGAGATTAGAAAGTTTTGAGACATGTGTCCATATGCTTTCTATTATTTTGCTGTTCATTATGACATTGAAAAAAGTCGACATGAACATTTTTATACCCAAAGAATGATATCCAAAATTTTGAATCTATTACATACAGCTTGTTTCTTTCTTTCTATTATTCTATTATTATTTCATTATTTTCAGTTGCTTATCTGGTCTATCCTACTGATACTTTTCTATTTTTTTAAACATACCAAATTTCATTGATGATTTTGATGATCATTGCTTTAAAGTACAGCTTGAGATCTGATGTTGCTTTATTCCTGCATTTTCACTTTCTCTTGAGGTGCTTAGACCTTTTGTTCCTCCAAATCAATTTTGTTATGATTTTGCATAGTTCAATAAAGGATTCCGTGGGGAGAAGCAAGAAGAAATGTAACAAATTCCTCCCCAACACTTCTCTAAGCAGATCTAGAAAATGTACAAGATCGAATTCTGATTGCGAAATCCAAGAAAAAGTAACAGTGAGTCCTTTTCCTAGCCAAGGTTGGCTGAAGGAGACAGACTGGTCTGCAGACAGTGGGAACAAGGTCTGGCCAGGGGTAGTTGGGCAGAACACTAGTGCCAGAGAGTGGCTATGCCCCAGGGCAAGAGGTGGTGCCAGACCCATACCAGGGTACTGCCACAGGAAAGGGGGCCAACTGGCAGCTTTGTCACCCATTCTATGGCTCTGGGGCACAGATCCAGGGTAGGTTGAGGTAGTTCCCTGTGCCTAAGGTACCTTAGCCTGAAGTCAGGAGTGGTCTCAGGCTCTAGCAAGTGCACTAAATGAGGAACAGGTTCAGGAGTAAGTGCCACAGATTGTAAAAGAATTCAAGTAACAAGAAGGCACAGTCAAAATCACCCATGATTTAGTAGGGCAGGGTCTCAGTTCTAGTTTCTAGCTCCATCTGCAGACTGCAGAGGAATAATAAGGACAGGAATCCCAGAGCAAAGGGGAGCCTATGATCTGTGGTGCTCAATCAGCTGACCAAGAGGAACTGAGTCCAGCAGCAATCTGCTGTTGCTCAGACCCAAACCCTGGTTGACAACTTGCAGAGTTCGGAGTAGGGGGACAGTAATTAGACCTTGCCTGGAATCGGATGACTTTGGGAGCATTGAAAGCTTGCAGGTCCCCAGACTGAGCCATCTTTGAGATATCCCTACAATCCTGGAACAATTCAACACTCAATAAATATAACAAGAAAGAAATCATAGGACAAACCCAGAACTTCCTTTCAGAAGTTCCTGAAGCCCAGCCTTAAGATCAAGTCCAATAAAAAAGAACTCCATAATAATGAGCTATTATGACAGATTCCCAAGACACAAAGAAGAGAATGACTCCAAAACATCTACCAGCAAAACTGCAAAGAAAAAAAAAAGCTTAGGTACAAATTCAGCTAGAATTCCTGAAAGAGTGAAACAAGAGTTTAAAAAAGACTTAAAAAATCTTTAATCAATGAAATGAGTGCTGGAGGGAAAAACTGGAAAAGAAATGAGAGTTATGGAAGAAAGATTTGGAATAAGAGCAATGAAACTTGACACAAACAAACTCCCTGAAAATAAGAATGGACTAAATAAAAGTTAACAATTCCATGAGATACCAAGAAATATTAAGACAAATTCAAAAGACTGAAAAAAATAGTAGAAAATCTAAGGTATCTCACAGCAAAAACAAGTGACCTAGAAAACAGATCAAAGAGAGAAAATTTAAGAATCACTGGTGTGTGAAAGCCATGACAAAAAAAAAAAAGGTCTAGATGGCATGGTTTGAGAAATCTTTAATAAGAAAACTGCCCAGATCTCTTAGAACCAGAGGTCAAAGTAGAACAGAAGGAATACACTGGCTGCTTCCAGAAAGAAATTACCAAAGTGAAAATTCCTAGGAACATTATAGCTAAAGTCCAGAGATTCCTGGTCAAAGAAAAAAAATACTGAAAGGAGACAGAAAAGAACTCAAGTAACAAGAAGCCACTGTCAAAATCACCCATGATTTAGCAGGCACCATTATAAAGGAGCAGAGAGCTTGGAATGTGACATACCAGAAATCAAAGAGTCTAGGCTTATAAGCAAGAATAACTTACCCAGCAAAACTTGGCAGAATCCTACAGGAGTTAAAAAAAAAAAAACAACAGGTCGAGGCAGCTAGGTGGTGCAGTGAGTAGAGCACCAGTGCTGGAGTCAGGAGGACCTGCGTTCAAATCCCGGCTCAGACACTTGACACACTAGCTGTGTGACCTTGGGCAAGTCACTTAACCCCTATTGCCTTGCCTAACCCTCCAAAAAAGAGAGGTCTTTAACAAAAAGTACTTCCAAACATTATGGAAGAAAAGACCAGAATTTCATTGAAACACTGAAGTGCAGACAAAGGAATGAGGAGAATCATAAAACAGTAAACAGGAATGAATGGTGATAGAGGTCCAAACAAGGATGCTTACAGTATGACATGGGGAGGTGATCTATGTGCCCCCATGAGAAGAATGGAAAGAGTGAAAGGAGGAATACACTGAGGGGAGGTGGCAGGGAAAGGAAGGTCAGGGGAAATCATCTCACGTAATCAGAGCATCCAAGTAGCATCAACGCAAACAAAGCAGAGGAGATGGGGAAGGGGAAGCTGATGCATGAACTAACTTCCATCTGAACTAGTCAAAGGAGGGAAGAATGTACATGCATATATACAATTAGGTACAGAAGTATAACAGGGAAATAGGAGGGAAAGAAGAAAAGGAAGAAGGAATTAGAAGGGAACAGGGATTGAGTGCATAGTCCTATGTAAAACAAACTCTAAGGATGGAGAAAAATATTGAAGAGCTCTTTTTGAGGCAGCAAAGAATGGGAATCTCTGGGAATGCCCATTATTGATGGAATAGCCAAATAAGTTATGGTAGATAAATGTGCTGGAATACTATCGACCCTGGATAAATCACCTCACCCTGCTTGCCTCAGTTCCTCATCTGTAAAATGAGCTGGAGAAGGAAATGGAAAACCACTCCAGTATGGTTGACAAGAAAACCTCAGATGGAGTCACCAAGAGTCGGACGTGACCGAAACAGCTGAACACCAGCCACTGTGAGCAATGACTGTCTTTCCAGTTATTTCTTCTAGTGAAATGTAAGCTCCTTGAGAACAGGGACTCTTGGGATGCTCAGCACGGGACCTAGTACATAAAGGGGATATGATAAATGATTCCTGAATTGTTGTTGAATTCTCTTCCAAATTCCAGTATGATTGACCTTGTTCACAAAACCAATAACATGCAGAGTCCCAATAGGCAGTAAGGAAGAAGTCTGGGTCTACACAAAACAAAGAGATTTACTAATTTTCTTGAAGACAGTCTAGCCCAATACCGCAAAGCATCTTGCGGGGTTGGGTGCTTCAGGCAACCTTCTGTTCACACCTCCTTTATGTATTTATCGTGTTCTAGAATGAATTTTAGTCATCTGTGAATGTATCTGACCTCTATTAGGCCATAACTCCGCAAAAACTGGGACCATGACTTATCTGATCTTTCCAAGAGTTCTACAGAGACCACCACAGACATTTCAGAAATGCTGAATGAGGGGATTCAAGGGCCCTTACTGACACCCTGGGGTAGGCATGCCTTAAGTACATACAGCTAGAGAATGCTTTCCTCAATGGGTGGGGTTCTGTTTTTGGATCCCGGAAACCAAAGCCATCTCATTTCTAGCTTTCCATCCAAGTAAAAAGAGAAGATCTTGAATGAATCTGGACCACCACTCAAAGGGTTAAGATTCTCCCAGCCCTTCAGTAAGGTGATAAGACCCCAACACAAAATGCCACAGTCCATTAAGACACCAGGCATTCTCCAATTTCAAAGAATGTTGTGTCGTTTAATCAGCCTTAGCCAATGCTGATTTAATGGAAGGCAGAAGAAAGCTTATTCTTCACGGACATTAAGGAAACAAAAGCAAAATCAAAATTACAATAGAATCTAGCGCCTTTCACACAGAAAATGCCCTTTGAAAGCTTCAACAGCAGGCTACAAAAGCTTGCAGGGAAAATAAAAATATATGTCCTTACGCTGGAACTTCAGAGGACCATTGGCATCAGAGATGGATTCTACTGCTATAAAGCCGGCCTCAGAAACCACACACACACGCGCGCACACACACACACACCCCTGGCATGGCGTGTGGGGAACTGATTTGGAATTTGTTGCGAGTCCCCGGCCTCGCAACCAACTCGGGGTTCCCCCCAAGCCCCAGGCCTTTGCCTAGCAAAGGGCCTGATCTCGAAGACAATGTATGGGGCGGGAGCCGAAAGGTGGTGATGTTGTACCAGAAGCGAGCGAGACACACCACAGAGTATAAGTTTTAAGTGGAGAATTTATTAGCCAGCGGCCATCGGGGTACGGCACCACAAATCAATGGCAAATGTGTTGGGGTGATAGCTTGGCTTATATAGGATATGTGTGGGGTACACAATGGGGGGGACAGGAACAAAGGTCCTGGCTGATCAAAAGATTCAGTCAGGTTATCGTACTAGTGGGATAATCTCATTTACATTCCTTGGTGAAGTCACGGAGTCCCAGGGGGTTTGCTAAATGCCAAAGATATCTGAGTCCATTCTTTCTGGGGGTGCTTGTCAGTAGCTAGGGGTTACTCAGGGGTTCCTAATTTTCCTTGTATTACAGTGAATGACTCCGAATTTTATTTCAGGAAGCAGCATTTTTATATTTTTAGTGACGTAGGTACATTCTTTGGTTACGTGGGTGAAAGACAGGTAAAAATCAAGACACCTGGGTACTAGGACCGCCCTGACTCCGCCTACTCTCCTCCCCTTCTCTTCCCGAGCTAACCCGAAGCTCCCTGCGGGCAGGCAGTCCAGGCAAAGAACCGGAAGTTCCATGTGCTCTGGCAAGCCCAGAGAGCCGGGAGTTCCATGTGCTCAAGCAGGTCCGGGCAAAGACCTGGAATTGCTAGGGAGGCAACAAAGGCAAGACCCCTCCTCCTGGCTCCACCCATATCTCAGAGGCCTGAGTTTATCTCAGCAGGCCCCTGGGCATGGAGGTCCGAGGAGGGCAGGGCTCGGTTCTAACTCGGCCTGTAACAGGAATTTTTCCAGTCAAGAGGCATTGAGAGAAGTGTTCTCATACACAGATTTCTAGGGGGAAACAGGCAAAGGGCTCCGTTGATTGTCAGATGGGGAAAAACTAGGGTCAGGGAGACCAATTAGCGGGCTCTTGTAGGGTTCAGGTGAGGGTCAGAGAGGTGATGAGGGACCACACCAGGGTGGCAGCCATGGGGGTGAAGAGGAGATATATTAGACGTGGAGGTGAAAATGACCAGATTTGGTCTTGGATGGGTCATGGGAGAGCAGTAAGAGTGAGCAGTAAAGGACAATGCTGAGGGTGTGAGCCAAAGTCACTAAGAGGATGGTCCCGGTGTCCTGAACAATAACAAAGTTTGGAAGCAGAAAGGCTCAAGTGGAAAGACGATGAATTTTGGCTGGGATATTCTGGATGCGATGCCTTTGCATGACTGTAGAAGAGAGACACGGCTGGGATTAGAGCTCTGGGAATCGTCTGCATAAGGATGGTAATTGAGCCCATGGGAGCTGATAAGAGCTTCGAGGGAGATGGTCCAGGGCCTCTGGAAAGAGCCCTGGGGGGCACCCAATTCTCTATCATGGACAATGAAGCAAGGAGACTGAGAGGAAGAAGTTGGACATACGAGAAGCCCCAGAGGACAGGGTCCCCAAAAGGGGGAGGAGGGTGTCCAGAAAGAGGTGGTTAGCATAGAAAGGTCAAGAAGGATCAGGACTGAGAAAAGGCAACTGGACTGAACAAATTATTTAGTAGACTATTTGGAGAAGGAAGTGTCGATGGCTTTCTCACAGAGTTTATCCATGAAGGGGAGGAAGGATAGAAGGTCATAGCTGGTGGTGATGGACAGTTCAAATGAAGGGTTTTTTTTTTAAGGATGGAGAAGATTTGGGCATGTTTGTGAGCAGCAGGGAAGGACTCAGTAGATAGGGAGAGACTGTATGTAAGAATGGATATTTTATAGTAGTGGCCATTGTTGGAGATGCCAGAAGGGGTACATAGAAGGGTTCAATTGAGATGAGAGTGAAGGAGGAGACAGCAGAGAAAGCTCCAGCTGAACAAGACAAGATCTTCAGCCGATGGGATGGGTGGAAGGCTCAAGCAGAGATGAGACTTTGTGGAACAGCCACTGTGGAGAGTGGGTGAAGGATTAAGAAGAGGATATCTTGACTGAAGATCAGAAAGACATGTTTAGGGGGTGGAGCCAAGATGGCAGCTGGAAAGCAGGGACTAGCATGAGCTACCCGCCGAGTCCCTCCAAAACTATACAAAATGGCTCTGAACCAATTCTAGAATGGTAGAACCCACAAAACAGCAGAGGGAAGCAGGGCTCCAGCCTAGGACAGCCTGGATGGTCTCTGGGTGAGGTCTGTCCCGCACGGAGCTGGGAGCAGAGCGGAGCCCAGCGTGAGTGGCGCGGACCAACCAGACCAGGAGCCGGGCGGAGTGGACCCTAGCACCCTGAATCAGCGAGCTGCAGCAGTTGCCAGACTTCTCAACCCACAAACACCAAAGACAACAGAGAAGGTTAGTGGGAAAAGCTGCGAGAGTGGAAGGAGTTCGTCGTTCGGCTACTGCCCCGAGGGCAGCAGAGGTGGGGCAGCTACAGAACTACAGCTACAGTTGCTTCTGGCCCCAGGCCCACCTCGTGGGAGGAATTAAGTGGCGGATCAGAGCAGGAGTGAAGAGCCTGCCGAAGATCTAAGTCCAGTCCGGGTTGGGGGTTCTTGGGGAAGGAGGAGTGTGGGTGTGGCAGAGCTGGCGCATCCCCCCAAGCTTGGAACATAGTTCTCTTAACTCTACAAGCAGTCATACCCCACTGAAAAACTCAAGGGTCAAGAGAGTTGGCTGGGAATATGGCCAGGCAGTGAAAACGCACCCAGATTCAGTCTCAGATTTTGGATTCTTTCTTTGGTGACAAAGAAGACCAAAACATACAGACAGAAGAAGTCAACAAAGTCAAAGAGCCTACATCAAAGGCCTCCAAGAAAAACATGAACTGGTCCCAGGCCATGGACGAGCTCAAAAAGGATTTGGAAAAGCAAGTTAGAGAAGTAGAGGAAAAACTGGGAAGAGAAATGAGAAGGATGCGAGAAAACCATGAAAAACCAGTCAATGACTTGCTAAAGGAGACCCCCCCAAAAATACTGAAAAATATACTGAAGAAAACAACCCCTTAAAAATAGACTAACTCAAATGGCAAAAGAGCTCCAAAAAGCCAATGAGGAGAAGAATGCCTTGAAAGGCTGAATTAGCCAAATGGAAAAGGAGGTCCAAAAGACCACTGAAGAAAATACTACCTTAAAAATTAGATTGGAGCAAGTGGAAGCTAGTGACTTTATGAGAAATCAGGATATTATAAACAGAACCAAAGGAATGAAAAAAATGGAAGACAATGTGAAATATCTCCTTGGGAAAACCACTGACCTGGAGATAGATCCAGGAGAGATAATTTAAAAATTATTGGACTACCTGAAAGCCATGATGAAAAAAAGAGCCTAGATACCATCTTTCAAGAAATTATCAAGGAGAACTGCCCTGATATTCTAGAGCCACAGAGCAAAATAGAAATTGAAAGAATCCATCGATCGCCTCCTCAAATAGATCCCAAAAAGAAATCTCCTAGGAATATTGTCACCAAATTCCAGAGCTCCCAGATCAAGGAGAAAATACTGCAAGCAGCCAGAAAGAAACAATTTGAGTATTGTGGAAACCCAATCAGAATAACCCAAGATCTGGCAGCTCCTACATTAAGAGATCGAAGGGCTTGGAATGCGATATTCCGGAGGTCAATGGAGCTAGGATTAAAACCTAGAATCACCTACCCAGCAAAACTGAGTATCATGTTCCAAGGCAAAATATGGATTTTCGATAAAATAGAGGACTTTCAAGCTTTCTCAGTGAAAAGACCAGAACTGAATAGAAAATTTGACTTTCAAACACAAGAATCAAGAGAAGCATGAAAAGGTAATCAAGAAACAGAAATTGCAAGGGACTTACTAAAGTTGAACTGTTTTGTTTACATTCCTACATGGAAAGATGACATGTATGATTCATGAGACCTCAGTGGTAGGGTAGCTGAAGGGAATATGCATATATGTATATATATATATATATATGTTTATGTATATATATGAATATCTGAGTGTGTATGTATATATGTATGTGTATATATAGAGAGAGAGAGCGGGCACAGGGTGAGTTGAAGATGAAGGGAAGATATCTAAAAGAAATAAAATCAAATTAAGGGATGAGAGAGAAATATATTAAGAGAGGGAGATAGGGAGAGATAGAATGGGGTAAATTATCTCGCATAAAAGTGGCAAGAAAAAGCAGTTCTGTAGGAAGAGAAGAGAGGGCAGGTGAGGGGGGAATGAGTGAATCTTGCTCTCATCAGATTTGGCCTAAGGAGGGAATACCATACATACCCAATTGGGTATCTTACCCCACAGGAATGAAGAGGGAAGAAGGTAAAAAAGGGGGGGGGATGATGTAGGGGAGGGCAGATGGGGGTGGAGGTAATCAAAAACAACCACTTTGGAAAGGGGACAGGAGTCAAGGGGGAAAATTCAATAAAGGGGAATGGGTTGGGAAGGAGCAAAATACTGTTAGTCTTTTACAACATGAGTATTGTGGAAGGGTTATACATAATGGTACACATGTGGCCTATGTTGAATTGCTTGACTTCTTAGGGAGCGTGGGTGGGAAGGGAAGAGGGGAGAGAATTTGGAATTCAAAGTTTTAAAAACAGATGTTCAAAAACAACAAAAAAAAAGTTTTTGCATGCAACTAGAAAATAAGATACACAGGCAATGGGGCGTAGAAATTTGCCTACAAGAAAGGAAGGGAAAAGGGGATGGGAGGGGAGTGGGGTGAGAGAAGGGAGGGCTGACTGGGGAACAGTGCAACCAGAATATATGCCATCTTGGAGTTGGGGGGAGGGTAGAAATGGGGAGAAAATTTGTAATTCAAACTCTTGTGAAAATCAGTGCTGAAAACTAAATATATTAAATAAATTAAAAAAAAAGAAGAGGATGTCTTGTCTTGCAGACTAGAGGGCCATGCTGAGATTAAGCAACATAAAATTGTAGCGGGTTCAGTTAATAGAGATTCGTGATTTTCTCCAGCTCTGCTCATCAGCGTAGGAGTGAAAGTGGCCAACGGTCAGAGCAATGAGGGTTGGGACTTAGCGAGGCGTGACTGGCAATAGGACAAGGGAACAAGAGAATCAGAGGCAAAGGAGGTTGCGATCAGCAAGAGAGAAGGGGGTGCAGGTGATGGCCTAGGGAAGAACTAAGGGAGGACCTTCAGCTACTGAGTGCCTGGCTTCCTCTGCAGGACCTCTGCCTTCCCATGGCTGTAGTCAGGGTGTATCTCGCTCTTTAGTTTCTGCTGACTTCAGAATCTTGGTGCTTCTGTGCTTCTCAGAATCTCTCCTCTTCACATCATCCCCTCTTACTGCACAAAATCATTTCCTCACCTTCATGTGCCAATGCCAGGCCCCACCTGGGCGCTTAGGACTCCTTGTTTTTGTTTTGGATTGCCAGGCCAGGGACTGCTGGGTCAGAGGGGACAGAAAGCTGAGCTGCTTTTCTTTCATCATTTCTGTTTTGTAAACATAAAAGCCAGGTAGCTGTCCCTCTACGACCATCATCACTTCTACCCACTGTGGCTTTTACCTTTGGGTTCAGACCCTCCCAGTACTCCCCTTCATGAACTGACCTGGGCCTCAGGCTGGGTGCCCTGGGGGCCTGCAGCCAGTCTGTGGCTGATGGGTAGAAGGCTAAGGAAGCCTGCAGCTGCCCATCCTCCTGGGGACTGCCCTCTCTGGGGATCTGGTGATGCTACTCTGCTAGACTGGCCTCCTGGTGAGCCCTTATGTATTTTTGAAAACCAAAGTGAACACAAAATCACCAAGCAATGCTGTCACATCCCTTTTACCATGACCACTGAAGAACCTATGGCCATGTGAGGGATAAACTGGACAGTTTAAACCCCTGGGTTGTCTAGCCATGGCAGCAGCCATGGCTCTGATGCTGTCTTGTGCGCTGACCCCAGCAAAAGCCCATTGGTGAGCTCCACTTCTGGGTGGGCTCTTTTAGCTAAGAAGAGGTCTGTGGGGGTTGGCTCAGTGAGAGCTGTTCTGAAGGGCTGATCTGGAGGCAATTATCCTTGGACTTACCTTGGATTGGAGAAATTTGTTTCCTTTTTGTGGGTTGGAAATTGGATCTGGGCAGAGTCTCGACAAAGAACTAGATTGAGGTTTCTCTCAAGGGCGAAACAAAAAATTATTTTGCTTTGTTTGATGTAATTTGATGAGATCAACCTTGTTCCAGAGCACACCCTGGGTCACTGCTAACTAGGCAAAATATTAAAAGGCTTTCTGGACAAAAATGAGTGACTTGGTCTTTAAGCATTTGGGAGGCCACCACTTAAAGCTGAAACGCCTTCTTTATTAAGAACAGACACTTCTTCCTCTCGGAACATGAGTAAACACAGCTTTCTTGCTGCAGGTTAAAAACATTCGTCTCCTCTGGGCACAGAGCACTTCACGTCACAGACTCTGAGTTCCCAGATGGCCAAGGTCTAACGCTGTAGGTGTCACAAGCACAGAGCTCTCTCTGACACACCAAGATGCCAAGAGCCTTCATCTTTGGGGAGAGAACCTAGATCAGCCTGGGGCCGGGTGGGACATGTGGAGACACACTAGAGAGGGAGTGAGGGGGGACTAGGAAAGGCCCCCTTTCTGTAGGAGGTGGTGCCTGAGCTGGGAGGTGACAGGCGCCAGGAGGCAGAGGGGAAGCACATCAGGCATGGGGACCAGCCAGGGCATTGGTGCCCAGGTGGGAGATGGAACCCTGGCTGGGAAGAACAGAAAGGCACATAGAACCATGCAAGGTCAACCAGAAAGGGCCTTGGGGGAGGGAGGGGCATCAAATACAGCCCCTCATGTTGCAAAGGAGGAAACCTAGGTGCACAGAGTTGAGGGACTGGCCCAAAGGACACAAAGTATTACTTTGCTCCCATTCTTGAGGGAAGAGCGACCTGGAAACAATCGAGATGCAGAATCAAAAGGGAACCATAAAGCTTAGTCCATTTATTTTAAGAGGGAAGAGCATGTAAGCCACTTCGAATTGGCCAAGACAATCAAGGACTGGAGTTGCCAGTGGCAGGTGAGTTTTTGATATGCTTACACTGCGCTGAAAAAACCCAAACCAGAGAAGTGGAGTCTGGGGCACATCCCCCAACCTCTCAGAGTCTTTCATTAACCTCAAAGTGAGAGGCCTAGGTTCCCAAAATGCTATGACTTGGGACAGTCAAAGGACCGAACCTGGCATTCAGATTAGTTCACCTAGAACTCCCCTTTCCAAAGGCCCCGGCTGATCCAGGCTTCACACACACATGCACGCACGCATGCAAGCGATGTGAGGACAGGTGAAAGTATTTTCAATTAGAGCCTGTTTAAAGGTTCCCCCCCCCCCCAAGTCCCAGCTGGTGACCTTTGCCCATCCAGGAGGCAGTCTTCCTCAGGCTCCCTCCCAGTCCTACTACTCATTGGGGGGGGGGGGGTTTCTTTTAAAAGCTGCTTTTGTTGAGGACCGTGTTTTATATTTCTCTGCATCATACACCATAGTTATTCAGTTTCTCAGTCCCTGATGAACTCGTACACTATATATAGACACTGAATAATACAAAGGAAACCATTCTCTTGATGTTCCATATTTTTATTCTTATTTACTTTAACAGAATTAAGTTTTCGGCAAATAATAGCAAATTTACAACATAACAGAGACGAATGAAATGCATAAGTGTTTTAGACAAAATCTGAGGAAACATTCAGGGAAAGTGGTTAAAGTGTAAAAATGTATCTATTGGGGGCATGTGAAAAAAGGTGATCACACAAGAACATGTTATAAAAATAATGCTCATTTCTGCTGGTGATATAAGTAGCAAGCAGGTCTTTACAGTCACATCTTCTGGGTGAGATATTCATAAAATAATGCCGCTCCCTTGTGCACACACAGACATCCAGCCTGCCACCCTTTCCTACCAAGTGTAGACACCCCCGCTCCCTCCGCTGCTGAATAGCGCTGTCTGGTGAACACTGATCACAGCAGCAGCAGGCAAGTGGAGAATCCCCACCTTTGGACAGTCCAACCTCGGGCGGGGACCAGGAGCAAGAGTTCTCTGATTCCTTTCTTACTTTGCGCCGTCAGTGACACATTCTCAGTGCTGCGGACCCTTAGGCATCTTCCTTGGCCCTGGCCAGGTTAATCACCGCCGGTCAGGCTGTAGCAGAGGCCGAGGGAAACATGTCCAGTCAAGGCTTGGACAGACCGACCCTTTAAACCCTCTGCTCTGAGGCTGAAAACCAGCGTTTGGGGGTTTCCGTCTGCCTTGTGGGGACGTAGGAGGGGATGCCGACAATGATTGCCAGCGTTTATACAGCACTTTGTTTGCAAAGCACTCTGCATATATTGTTTCGTTCTCATGAGAACCCTAGGAAGAAGGTGCTATTACCATCCCCATCTTAACGATGAGAAAACGGAGGCCGGCAGAGATGTCACTACCTGCCCAGGGTCACACAGCTAAGCAAGTGTCGAGGCCAGATTCAAACTCGGCTTTTCCTGACTTCTCTCACATGAGGAAGTTATCAGAGAAAAGTCCTCGAAAAAAAATGCTAGGGAGAGAAAGGGAAAAGGCAGGGGCTGATTCCAGAGCCCGGCAGATGGGCTCAATGGGCCAACCTCTCCCAGACCCTCAGCCCCCAGCCTGCCCCGGGGGGAGCCAGCATTGGGGGAGGAAGGGGGAGAAGACAAGCCCCTGCTCCCTCTGGACGGACCGTTCACACGGAGCTCCCCAGACCACTCTGTCAAACTCATAGTGTGTGAGGGCAACGCGCAAGGCCACAGATGCCCGAGCCTCAGCGGCTCTGCTGGGCTGAAGCATTTCCCCGCTGAGCTTTTCCAAACGTTGAAGAGTGAATTCACAGCCTCGTCTTGCAAAGTCAAGCCTGGTGTTTCTGGATGTAAACGCGGTGTTTGCAAAATAAGGTGACAGAATTAATATGTATGCGAATCTGTGATTCCTGATCCTACCTTTCCTGAGGCTCCTCCAACATGAATAATCACATGAAAACACTAAGCGAGACAAGGTTTTAGACAAGAACATTTGACGATTAAGATGCCCGCCCGCACCTGCCCTACCGACCCATTAGGGGTTACACAGCACAGAATTTTCCAGGGTAAAATCGTACAAAAATCGTGACAAGTTGTCGTTGACGTCAGAGGTCAGTAAGTGGCTAGGGAGGTCGCTGATGGTGCCCTGCACCGCCAACACATGGGGCGCCAGGGTGAAGGGCACATCCCTGAGCAGCTCTACCACGAGGGCGCTGCTCTCCACGGTCTGGCCTTCAGCATCCTTCGGAGGGCCCGACGCACTGCCACTGGGCTGCTCTCCCACGTCTGCCTAAAGGGAGCAAAAATCACAGGGGACCTAGTAACCAGGGTTGTGAGCTCTCTCGGGGAGACCCGCAGCAGCCTGGGTGGGGTGGGTGACAATATGATAACTAAGGGGACAGGAGCAGCCAACTGAAGCAGCCACACACAAGCCAGCACAAGCGGCTTCTGGGGCAAGAAAAGGGCTTAGTTCTGGAGGCTGCTAATCCCAGGGCTGTGGCCTCTCCTTCCACTGGGCTCGCCGGCTTCCAGAGCTGCCTTGGGGAGCCCATCTTTGTGCCTTAGCTGGGGCGGCCTCCCTCCCCCCTTTCCTCTTTGGCTGTCTCAGCTTCTCCCCCTCCTCACAGATGAATCACACCGGCTGCAGGCACAGAGACACACATTCACACTCACAATGTACTCTCACTCACACATCCACACACCGCACACATACTCCCACATACCACACACAATGCACTCACACATACTCACAATGCATTCTTACACACACATCTACACACTGCACACACATACGCACACATATCACCCCCACACACACACACATACACTCACACCCAGCCCATCCACGCACACACACATACACTCTCTCCCAGGCATGTCCACTCACGGAGGTCCAAGAGCTCTGTCCTGGGCTTTCTTCCCTTCCTTCTCGGTTCTCTCTTGGTGATCTCACCAGCTCCCACCCACCCCAGACTGGACAGGCAGAGATAGAAGGGGAGGAGGTAACTGCTCCCATTTTTGGTGGGCTTTCATGTTTATAAAGCACTCTAGAGGCTCATAGCAACTTTGTGACACACCCGATATGACCACCCCCTTTAGAGATGAGGAGACCTAAGCCCTCGAGTGTGAAGTAATTTACCCAATGTCTCAAAGCTACAAGTTGGTACATTTGAACCTGGAGTCTTTGGCACTCTGTTCACTTTACCTTTCTAGTTTCTCAGAGAATGGAAGGGGCCTTGTCCAAGCCACACACAAAGGAAGCCCTGACACAAAGTGCTAGAAGACCTCCTGGGCAGGCAGCGCATCCCCGACAGCAAGTCTGTCTATCTATTTGAAGCCCCCTGCCCCTGGCCGTTCCTGGTTCTGCCCTGGTTCTAGGACCAGACAGAACCAACCCAATCCCTCCTCTGCACAGCAAAGTCAGCCCTCGTGCTCCTCCTCAGTCTTCTCCAATGTGCCCATTTCCTTCAAATGATTCTCAAGGCCCTTCCCCATCTGGCTGCCCTTCCTGACACCCTCTGGCTGATCCTCTGCCTTCTTATGTCACAGGCCCCAGATCTGACCCAACACTAGAGATGAATGAGGTCTGACCAGGGTAGAGAACAATGATAGTATGGCCCCCAGTTCTTGGGCGTGATGCCCAACATGGCACTGGCTGCCACATCCTCCCACTGACTAGGATAAACACAAGCCCAATTAAGCCTCCAGATCTTCTTCAGAACAAATGCTATTGATCCCTGCCTCCCCTCATTAAACTTGTAAGTTGAGTTTTTGGTCTCCAAATGCAAGATTTTACATTGCTCTCTACTGAATTTGCCATTAATAAATTCATCCCAATGCTCGGGCCTGCCCAGCCCCATTGGGCGCCTGCCTGTCATCCACACTGTATCAGCTTTCCCTCCTAGGCCATCCAAGTCACTGATCAAAATGTTAAAAAGCACAGGGCCAAGTGCAGGTCCCTGGGGCACTCCACTGGAGACCTCCTGCCATCTTGGCACGGAATTCTGAACATCTTCTCCGAGTCCAGTCATCCAGTTACTTTGGAACCTATATGACGATGTGCCCGTCTAGTCCCTCTCTCCATCTTCTCTGCAGCAGCAGCAAGAGACACTTTATCAAGAGCTTTGCTAGAATTCCAGTCAGCAACATCCACAGGATTTCTTTTAGGCCCCAAACCAATGCCAGAAGCCCTGGAGAGCTAAGAGTCAAGCATCCACTGGCTGCCCAGCACCCTTGGCCCCATCACCCAAAAAAGGCCAAATTAAACTCATCTTCTACTGTTTAAACTGTGCTGACAGAGCACCCCGTCCCCCAATTCTGACCACCCCACCATGGCCATACATTCTCACTGCCTCATGAGATGTGTCCCCTCCATCCTACCTCCTGCACTCTCAGCAGGAGTTGAATTAGCCTCACTCCTAATGAGGCCCATGGCAACTCACTACTCCACCATGACCTTTGGAAGCCCCATGGGATTCTTAACAATCTTACCTATTTTTTCAATCTTTTAAAAACAACTGAGAAAGCAGGTTGTTGGGAGAGCTAGTCAGAATTAATTTTGAAGTTCCTAAGGACAAGAATAGGAGAAACAGTATAGATTTGGATTTGAGTTTTCAATGGTCCTCAGGGTTTTGGAAATAATACAATAGTTGGTTATTGTCAGGTGGTTCTGTGATTGAAAAGGTGCCAGGCATTAGCAAAAATGAGATCACTCTTGAGAAGTAACCACAATAATGCCCTAGACTATGTGTATTTATCACATAAAACTCATTTAAACAAACACTTATTAAGCACCTACTCTGTGTTTGGCACAGTGCTAGGTGCTGGAGGTCAAAAGGCAATGTGATAAGGAGGCAGTCCTTGTCCTCCTGGAGCTCACAGTGTATGAGAGGGACAAAAATCCACAGAGAAGTAAATGCAAACCCCGTCCCCCAAAAAGAAATGGAAGGGAGTCTGTGGGAAGGGGGAATCCGAAGGGCTCCGGAAGGAGGAGGGGGTCTGGGTTTCAGGAAGTGGAGGATGATTACAGGCAGAACTGCAGGAGATTAAAAAGCAGAAGTGGTGAAAAGAGAAAAGGAAGAAAAAATAAAAAAGCAGAAAAAAGGCGGAATGTCACACCAGAGTAGGCAGAGATATGAGGGGAGACTCATGTTGGTGCCTGTCTGAGAGGCAAACAGCGGCAGCACCGGCAATAAACATTAATTAAGTGCCTACTGTGTGCCAGGCACTGGGATAAGTGCTGAGGATGCACAAAGAGGCAAAAGACAGTACCCGAGGAAGGTCTTGGTGGAGCAGCCTGGCAGCCAGGGGCACTGGATCAGAGAGGACAAGCTGGGGAGGGAGGGGTGAGAAGGCAGGTTAGGAAGGACTTTGAAGGCCTGTGAACGCAGCAGGACCAAAGTTCTTTCCTCAGAGTCTGAGAAATCTGAGATTATTTCACTGCCAGATTTTCAAACAAGACCATCAAATATTCATTGGCTAGGGCAATACAGAGTATCTTAAGAGTAAGTGGGGAGGCAGAGATCACAGAAAACACTGAGAAAGCAGAATCCCTGAACCCCAATTCCCATGAGGCTCAATTCAGCCACCGTAAGGCTGCATCCCCAGTAGGGGACAGTGTGGGCAAAGGCCAATGGGGAAAACGAACACTGGAATCTCACTATGAAGCCATCCATGCCCTCAGGCCCCACTTCACAAGGGTGCAATTGGACCCCAAAGGCCCAAATCTCTTCCCAGATGTGTCGAGTCACAACTGACATGTCCAAAGTAAAATGTACCTGACCCTGCTGACCCCTCAGCTTCTGCCAAGGACACCGCCCATCCTTTCCCAATATTTAATATGTGCTGGGCCCTCTACTAAGTACTGGACCAAAACAAGAACAAAGACAGTCCCTGCCCTCCAGGGCTTACATTCTAATGGAGGAAGACAACGAATAAAAAGAGGCTGAAAAGAGGGGGTGGGGAGAAGGGATCTGCTTGGGGAGCCCAGAGAGCTGGCTCGGGCTCAGGCTCGTTCCTGAAGATGGAGGTTCTGGGAAGAGCCAGCAGAGGAGAGGAAAGAGCTGAGTCCAGGATGAGAAGGACATGGTGGGGTGGAAGGGTCAAGAGAGGCTCATCCCTTACCTGCTCCCTGCCACAGACCTTGGTCCCGGCCCCCTTCCCAGGAGCAAGGACCACAGGAGGCCTTCACCGTGAGGGGCTCATTTATCACTGAGTCAAATTATCTCCACGGTCCCATCTATCAGAGTCTTGTTTTCTTCATGTAGGACAGGTTTAGGGAGAGTTACCAAGGCTGAACATCATTCAATTGTATAAAATGCTTCTGGGATTTCATCTTGTGTCTGTGTGTCAGTGGGTGCCTAACTCTGCAGATGGGTGCCCACGTGTTTTCCCGTCTGGGGCCTGCCTGGAGGCCACCTTGCTATTCCCAGACTTGCTCTGTGAACTCTCTGCATAACGGAGAAGCCAGGCTGGTCAGAACCTGGTGGAGCAGCCCGTTCCCCAGCCAGGAGGCCTCTAGAACTCTCTCAGTCTCCAAGACTGTGCCAAGACAGGCAGACACAAACTCCTGTGAAAAATATTATACTATTTTATATCATTTTTAATTTCAAGTAGACCCAGAGCCTGATTTAATGAGTAACTGGATGAAGATCCAGGACCTGGGCTTCTTTGTTTTCTCTAAAAGTTTGCTCAGGTAATAAATACCCTTACCTCTGTCAACAAGACCAGATTAGACTGACCTAAGGACATTACCCTAACCCCAAGAGAGATTACCTTGCTTAATATTCTACAGGTATGTACTATGTTATGGAATGTAATGAGACACAGAGACGCTGGGCTGTAGTCTCAACTGACTTTTGTCAACATCCTTTACAACTCTATTCCATTAAGGAAAATCCTCTTCTTGTATCATGGTTAAACATACTTGGGGGTTATAAAAAATGGGGTCATACAGGCTTGCTAGCTCTGCTAAAATAACGTATATAAGTTTTCTCATTGCTTTGTTCAGGCGGCCAGAGTTTATACTCTGACTCCTTGTACGTACAAGTAAGCTAGCTCCGCTATGCTTTAAGGGAAAATAATAAACAACATGGATTTTTCTATCACCTAGCTCCGTTGTTTCCTTCAACCAAATTTTCAGGTTTAACACTCCATTAAGCACCTACCACACCCCAGGCCCTGGGGCTATGAAAAAGGGCAGAAACCAGCTCTGTACCCTCAAGGAGTACATGTTCTAATGGGGAAGACAAAAGACAGAGGAATGTGCCTAGGGATCGCTCTCCCCCTCACCTCTGCCTCCATTTGGGTCTGGCCCTTCCCAGCTGGCCAGTGCCTCCCACTGACTTCATAGCTCCTGGATGGCTGATTTCTGAGATTTTTCTGAGTTTTTCTGTTTTCAGGGGGAAAGAGAAGGAGAAGTTCGAAGGAAGACAGCAGCCCAGAGAAGGGGCACTTTAGCTACTTCTGACACTGAGATCTGGGAGAAGATGGGCCCGGGGACAGGAGTCACACCCCACTGCACTGACTTGGCCTGTTTTTGTATCTCCTTGTCTTTGTGTCATTTCCTCTCAACAAACCATTGTTTTTTTCTACATCCCAGGGTCTAGCCCCGGGCCTGGGACACACTCTAGGGCAGGGGTGGGGAACCTGAGGCCATGTGGCCCTCTAGGTCCTCAAGTGTGGCCCTTTGACTGAATCCAAAACTTCAAAGAACTAATCCCCTTTATAAAAGGATTTGTTCTGTAAAACTTGGACTCAGCCAAAAGGCCACACCCAAGGACCTAGAAGGCTACATGTTGCCTACATGTGGAACAAAGGTTCCCCACCCCTGCCTAGGGACCTAGTGAATTCCTGATGAAGAAATGAGTTACACAACAGGCTGAAAGGTGTAGGCGATGGGATGTCCCAAGGTCCTTCCCCTTATGGATCTGTGGCCTCCACAATCACCCCGTCAACCCTGGGGGCTTTGCCTACTCTGGATTGGGGGCACTGATGCACAGACCTTTCATTATATGACAGATAATAAAGAAAATCTCCATCTGCAAGGTACAGGCCTGCTACTCTGGCAAACCCATTCCTCTCCTGGGCCCTGTATCTGCCAAACCAGGAGCTGGAATCCTATCATTTCACCACCATCTCCAAAGTTCTGACAGACCACTGAGCTCTGCCTGTGGGCCACGTGAGCTCAGCTGGACTGGTCGGCCACAGACAGCCATGCTGGGCCTCTTTGAAAATGAAGGCCTTCATCAGCCTTTCTGACATCCCACATGGACAGAGTCTCACCTGCCAAGCCTCTGATTTTATATCAAGGAAATATGAAACTAGAGCCATGAAGAACACGTTATAATCAGAGAAACTATGAAGGTGAATTCTGTATTGCATGAAAAAGCAACTTCTGGAACTGGGAAGATGGAAATGATTCAATAAGCTGTGGGTAACTAAAAGTCTCCCAAAGTGCTGCTGCTGCGACTGGTACTGCTAATACCCTTCACAAGTGCTAACATTTCTAGAGGTGCACAGTTCTTTTCTCCCCACAAAATCCAGCAGATGAGTAGGGTAGGGATTGGGGCTTGTCTCCTGGCACATCTCCTTTCTGCCACATATTTCCTAGCACTGCACTGAGGCCAGGTCTGCTTTACATCCCAACGTTGCCAACATCTGAGACCAAACATGCGTACACAGCCCAAAGGGAGGCCCAGACAGACAAATGCCAGGGCAGTGTTTCATCTTTTGAGAAACGCTTAAAATAAGAATAAGCAAAGGGTGTTGCCTTCCTCCTTCCTCATGGCCAGGACACTGGGTCTTTGGGGACACCTGGGGAGGTTCTATTCTATCTGGCAGGGAACAAAGCTCATCCGTATTTTCAGTATCATCGTTATAGCTGCAACTGCTACCTGATAAAACTGCTGCTCTACAGTGGCCCCGAAGAACACGTCAGCCATCATGAGGGGGTAATCCCAAAGGCAGCAGAGAGGGAGCCCTGCACTCCATTCGGGCATGTCTCTGTCAGTGCCATGGGGCAGGTGGAGGGTGGGGGCCTCCTGAGGACCTCAGGCTCATCAGCGCCCCTGCCCATCCTGCCATTTCCAATCACCCACCTGGTCCTAATTATGGCACACGTTGTCATGTAGGACACTCATCTGGAACAAAGGGGGTCTAGGGGGTTCTTGTTCTTTCCCATGTTCCTCACCTTTGTCTGTTTGTTCTGCACAATGACTTGATTGGCTAAATGAAATTAGATGTCGATATTTCACAAGCTTGGGTGTCTCCATACAAATGGTGATCTGGGACAATCACTTTGGTTTCAATTAGGAGACATGTTTAAGCACATTGGAAAAATAGGAACTTTGCTTCCAACTGCCATTTGCAGTAGGTTGGGATATGACCCAAAACAAGGCCCTTCGATCAGAGGATGTGCATGTGTGTGGACACGGCTGTCTCTCCATGCTGCTCACTGCAGGGCTCACAGCCACACAACAGGAGGAGGGGTGATCTGCTTTTGCTGTATCTCCGAGAGCCTCAGCACTCAGCCCACAATCCAGGGATGTCCATCACCACCCAATGCACACCATCTCCAGCCTCCTCACAAATCATCAGGCTGCCAGGATGAGGAGAGAAATCGGGAAGCCAAGGAAGCCACTGTTCCTCTTCCCTGTTCACTCAAGTTCTAGATCTGACTCTGGCTGAGCAGCCACCACGAGGAGAGTTCACTGCAAAGTACTGATTTTGTGGTACTCCAAACTGTGGACACTAGGGAGGTATAAGGACCCAGTTCCAGTCACTAGTCTGTTTATTTAAAAGAAGATAAGGAAGACTGGCTTAACTCTGGAAAGAAGAGATTTCATGATGATATAAATGGCACTCCCCTAAGTTACCACCTTGCAGGAGGTCTTACTTGACAGTCAGAGGGTTGGATGGTAAAAATTGAAGGAAAACATACTGCTGAATTGGGAATCCACCCCAACATGCCTGCCTCTACCCCACTAGGCCTGGACTTCACCCATCTTTCTTTTGGGATATTAGGAGAGAACATGGTATTTCTGACCACTTGGTTCTACCCTCTAACAGGGAAGAGGGGAGATCAGCAAAATGGCTTCACTTTGATGGAGAGAGGAGGTCTGTTAATGCAGAACAGATGGGATAGTGGGGGCTTCAAATCCAGCCCCACATGAAGTCTGACTTCTGACATTCGTAGAATTTACACGCAGCAGCCAGAGCGTACCTCCAATCCCCCAAGCAAAACTGTCCGGGGCTGATGGTGTGGAGGGGAGAAAAGAGGGAGGCTGTGGGTGGAGAAGGAGCCAATGGTGCAGGCCTACTCATGCTTCCTTCTCAAAAGACAAGAGAGCAGAAGGTGAGGAGGCAAAGAGAGTAAGCTCAGAAATGAGTCAAGCTTCTAAGCAAAAAACCCCCAACAAATTCTCAGAAAACCCAAGGGAAATGGCCAGAGATGGCAGGTGAGGGCACAGCCCAATGAAGAAAGGTCATCAGGGAACAGAAAAGGAACCAAAGCACCCCAATGAAAAAGAAACAAGACTCCATGCTTTAGGGGCTCCCCAGAAATAATGGATGAAAGGACAACTATGAAAATGAGAGAGGAAAAAGCAGCAAATGCTTTCCCTTCAGCTGTTCCTGTATCCCCCGGGGCAGATAACCCTCCCTCCAACATTAAGATGGGCTAAGACCAACATCCCTTACCTTTTGTGCTCAGCAAGGCCCCCATTTACACAGAGGGAGAAGACATTCTCCTGTATCCCCATGGCGGGCTTGGTGGAAAGCCTGGTTCCACCAGCTTGTCCCTGGCCATCCTGAAAAGATCCGTCCTCAAAGACGCATCAAAGGAGGCGCTGCCTCTTACCTCGGAAGGCTGCTTTGCATCTTCTGAGAGGCTACTTCGAGGTGATGCTCTCTGCTCACTTGTTGTGTCACCTTCAAAGCAAGAGGAATAAAGTTCTTCACTAGTGTGTGGTTGGTCTCAGCTGAAATTACTGACTTCTTGGAAATCAGCTGGTTGCCAGTTTTATGTTTCACAGCACTGAGGAAAACTGGGACTTCTTACAAAGTCTGCAGACAGGTTCTACCCCAGGACAAGATCATCACTGCTGTACAGGTAGAGAGCATATCCACATGTAAACACACATGTAAACACACATGCACACAAACAAGGGGATGTACTTCTCCACCACAGCTACTGGTCATGAACAGTGGTGTAAGATAGTAACAATGCTCTGGCAGCTGGGGAAGCCCAATCTCTAAAGGTACTTTGTGCTCAATCTTTCTGTACAGACAGGAAGCTGGGTGGAAGGCTAGTCACCGCTGACATTCTCTGAGCCTCCTCACAGGGTAAGAACAAGGTTAAGAAACAATCCCTCAGCCACCATATTGTGTGATCTCCAGCACAGGCTTCCTCGGGATGTTTGGTCAAGGCCAGAAGATCCTCTTGTTTTGTTCTTCAGTGTCACGTCTGCTTTTTCATGAAGCATATTGGGGATAAAAACAAGAAGACGTAAAGGGAGACTAAAGAAACTCCAACCTAACTACCTGAACAATTGTTAATGCCAAAAACCCCCTCCCTATAGGGCTCCCACCAGAACCTCCACTGGAGGAGGGCCCAGGCCTCCATGTCTGATGCTCCGCTGGTCCTGCACCAGATCCCAGTGCTTGTGTCTCCCTAGCCACACACCACCCTCCAGCTCCCTTTTCTGTTGTCTTCTCCCATTAGAATGGAAGCCCCTGGAGGACAGGTGCCATCTTTCTTTCTCTCAGCAGCGAGCAGGTGCCCGGCACACAGGGAGCGCCTAATAAGTGCCTGCTGACCGACGAGCCTGCTCACCGAGCTAACTGGTGTAGGGTAGGACCTCGTGAATGATAAATCATTCTAGAAGATCCTCTTCCTTCCCCCCCTCCCCACCCCCCAGCTCCTGTGAGATCTCTAAACTCCCTGGCTTGGAATAAAGAATCAGACATTCCCTTCCGGCTAGGAGACTGAGAAGCCCCTCTCTGAGGATGCAGCTCTCAGACGTTCCTCTCTGGCTGATAGGACTGAACAAAGAACAGGGAGCTCTGAAGACAAAGGACAGGAAATAACTCCTCTCCCGCTTGGAGAAATACTCCTGAGATTGCCTAGCCAGTGCTTAGGAATGAGGACGGGGGAGGGTGGCTCCCCTCTCTGGACCCCATAAAGGTCACCACATGGGGCAGTTACATGGGGATCTCACCCACGGGGAGGACACTGCGCCTGGGACTACATTCCTTTCCAGGGCCTTGATGGAGCTGGGCTGTGTAAGCCGGGACCCCCTCAGCTTTGAGAGGGTCGAGGGCTGGAGTTCCTCCAGGAGGTGACGCATCTGCATAGTCTGTGTCTGTGACTCTGTTGTGTTAACTGTGTGTGTCAGAGCACTGCCCCTGTCTTTCAATAAAAACCTTACTCTGCCAGCGCGAACCCCAATCCGAACCTAACTTAGCTGAATCGAACACCTCGTGGGCACAAGTGGCAGGGGCAGGGAGGGAAGGCTGTAAGTGAGGTCGCTTCATTAAAAGTGGAAAGCGGCACAAGGGAAAGCATTGGTAGAAAACCTGGCGGGACCGCTGGGCCCGATGCCCGACGGGCTTTCACGCAGTGCCGACATCTTGGTGCAGTCTCACTGCCATCCGTCTCTTGTGATTCTCACCGTTCTTCCCAGGCTCAGACCACCTTGGTCCTTCTCAAAAATATGTTTAAGATGGAGTAAGAGGACAGGGCGTTTAGACTCAGGAAGAAGCAGGGATCGGGTCTACACCCTCTTGGGGTTTTTGTGGGGGGAGGGTAGAGACTCAGCATCTGATCCACCAGAACCACCATGTGGGGAACACCTGGTATGGAAAGTCCCTCCACTAAGGCAGATTGCATCTCCCCAGACTTGCAATGCTGAGTTCTCTGGCTCCCTCCAAGCCGGCTCAAATCGGACATTCTGCCGCAGGGCTTTTCAGGTCCCCCTCATCTCCTCGGTCTCCTCTTGTTTACACGAGGCCTCTCCCACCAGCCTGCGAGCTCCGAGGGCCCACAACACTTAGTACAGTGCTGAGCACACAGCAAGTGCTTAATAAATGCTTGCTGACCATAAAGTACAATCCTAGAGAGTCAGGTGGGGCAGCAAGAAGTTAAGTGACTCGCTCATGATCACAGCCAGTATGTGAGGCAAGACTTGAACCCAGGTCTTCTTGCTTCTGAGGCCAGCTCTCTATCCATGAGACCATATTCTCCCATTCTACAAAGAGCAAAACTGAGGCTCAGAGAAGGGACCTTTGTGTCAAAGATCACAAAGGCAGGAAGTAGCAGGTGGGGAAAGAGAGGATGAAGAAGGGCGGGGCTGCCCATGTGAGGGCTGGGACACTGGGGCCGGAAGGGTCAGCTGGAGGGAGTGGAGGCCTGTGCATCCCAAGGAAGGCCATTCACACGGCACTTTCGGATTGTTATGGCGCTCTAAAGTAGTTAGCTTACTTGCTCCTCGCGCCCCTCCTGTGAGGCAAAGCTTAAGGATTTCTATTATCACGCCTGTCTTATACATGAGGAAACTGAGGCTGAGATGGTTCGGTGCCTTGCCCAGGGTCACACAGCTAGGAGGTCTCTGAGGCTGGATTTGAACTCGGGTCTTCCTGACACAAAGTCTAGCCCTGCATCCACTGCATCAGCTCACTAATTCTACTTTTGCCTTTCCGCGTATCTCTAGAACTGAGCTCAGAGCACATAGTAGGCACACACAAAATGCCATCTCACTGGCCGCTGACCAACAGACTGCCCGACAGCACCCCTAAAGGAATGGGGGACGCTGGGCAAAGCACATCCCTTCTGCCCGCCCACCCACGGGTGCCCCGCTGTCTAAGGTCAGTGGTGGCATCACAGAGCCTACCTGCCAGGGCTGCCATGAGCTCCAAGCGAGATGCCTGGCACAGAGCAGGCGCCTACTCAGTGCATCTCCTCCCTCCTCCATGTGTGCAGAGCCTCTCAGGCCAGATGGAGGCAGGCAAGACTGAAGGAGTCACAGACTCTCCCAAGACCGGACCTCAAGGCACAGGGGATGACAACTGTGGGTGGCTTTCACGGGCATGCCCCGCTGGGAGAGAGGGGTGCCTGGCTTGTTGCTCTTTTTAAGGAAAAGGATTTCTCCATGGACTGACAGCTTCTCAGCGACCCCCTTCATTGTTCCCAACACGGGCAGCACGTGTGGGGGCTCATGGGGACCTTGCAGGGATTCCTTCTGCACCCACGTGACTGGTAGGACCGGTCATAGCTCAGGCTGCTGCCCCAGTGCCGTACAAGCCCCTCACAAGCTGGCCCTCACCCAGCTCTCCAGCCCCTCCGGACACTGTGGCCTCACCCCTGCAAGTGCCCATAGTCCTTTCTCCTGTCTGGACGCTGCTGCGCTGCCCATCCCCCGTGCCCGGAAGGCCTCCCCTCCAGACCTCTGTCCATCAGGCCCTCAGTCGCCATGGTCCACCTGGAGCCTCTCCTGATCCAGGCCCCGACTCTGAGGCTCTCATTCCCAACTCCCTTGTATTTGTAAACGTCTGTATTTATATGGACGCCTTCCCTCTGCTGCCACCAGCGGAAGGAAGACTGAGTCCAGTCCAGCCTCAGACGCCAACCAGTGGCCAATACCTGTGCACCTCAGTGTCCTCATCACGGCCCCTCCCTCCCTGGGGTGCTGAGGACCAAAAGAAATTCCCTTTTTAAAATGCTCAGCACTGTGCCTGGAGCACAGCAGGTGCGGTGCTCAGAACAGTGCCTGGCACACAGTAGGGGCTTTATAAATGTGAGCATTCGTTTTGGTCACTCTCACTGTTATATTTTTGGATGAATCTGATCTCTCCCCACAGGGATCGTTCTGTTCTTTGGCCCTGCGTCCCCAGCGCACAGCACAATGCCCAGCACATAGTAGGCCCTTAGCCATAATTAACTGTGACCAGCCGGCACAACCAAGCCAGAGGAAGCTGCTGTCCTCAAGGCCCCTGGTTCACTGCGGGCACTCTGACCTCCTGGGCATTAATCTGCTGGATTTTTAGAGAACATGACACTGTTTCATTCAGGACTTCAAACAGCTTTTCTTGGTGTTCTCCAACTGAATCCCTGCCCTGCTCTTGGCTTCCCAGAGAGCTCTTTAACGTGATTCATGGAAGGACAGAGGGACAGGAGGGCCCGAGCCCGGCCTCACCCAAAAGGACGAATCCGTCAGCTTCCCTCTCCGGCACGGGCACCTTCTTGGGCTCAGAGGGCTTTCGGAAGAAGTGGAACATGGTGAGCAGCGGCTTGTTCCAGGCTCAGGCGTGGGCTTAAGGACATTCGCCACAGCTCGTGCCCCGAGAAACTGAAAAGCATAACAGGTGGCAGCTTGGCGTGAGATCTCACTGTGAGGGAAGTGGCCCGCCACCCCTGCACTGCGCCCCTTTCCCTCCATCTATCTCAGGGCAGCACGAGGGACCAAGTGGGAATGGGGGGGGGGGGACATCATAAAGAAAAAACTCAGCCTTGTCTGGTACAAAGGGATTTTCCAGATCACAGGGTGCCCAGGCCCCCGGAGATGGGTAAGGGACAGGGGAGGCTGCGTGGGAGAGAGGAGGGGCTCACACACATGCACGCACACTAGCCATTATAAACATACGCGTACACACGCTCTCTCAAACACGTGTGCTCTCACATGTTCATATGATACACTAAGATGCTCACGCACATGTACACACACATCCCCCTCCCCAAACACAGGCTCACATACACAATCACCCACACACACAATCTGGTGGAGAAACACATAAACCAAAGGCTGACATGGGGACAAGAGGGGAAGGAGAGTGGGGGCCTGAGGCCCAGAGGACAGTCAGGGAGGGAACAGAGGCCAGCCAAATAAACTTTGGTTTGAGGGAGAGGAAGAAGCAAAGGGAGACTGGACAAGAACCAGAGCCAGGGCCTGATTCCTCCCCCAGGCCCAGGCCTTGGCCTCCTGGCTCTGCCACTGGTCATTCAGCAGCCAGCCCTGCTCCCAGGCAGGCCCTTTCCAGTCCCCCTGCATTAGAATATAAGCTCGCCGAGGGCAGGGCCCCCTTTCCTTTATATGTGTTAGGAAGCCTGGCACTCATCGGGCACTCCTAATAGCTGCTTCTCGCCCCCAGCCTCTGCCTCTGGGGCACCCCGTCCTCCTGGGGCGGCCATTATGCCTTGGTGCACTCGGGCTCAGCTACACTCCTGACAATGGACACCCCCCCACCCCCACCTGGTCCCTTCCCCTGGACTCCTCAGCCCCTTCCAGGTATAGTCTTTCCCCATTAAAAAGGAAGCTCCCAGAGGGTAGGGACTGTGTTTGTGTTCCCCAGCTCAGCTCAGTGCCTAGCACCCAAGAAGTGCTTAATAAATGCGTGCTGACCTTAACTGTCCCACAAAACCACACTGAAACCACGTGCGATCAGGGCATCATGGGTAAGCCGGCTGCTGGGCAGCGCAGCGTGTGGAGCGCCGGACTCAGCGGCAGGAATGCCCGGGTTCAAATCCAGCCTCAGGTGCTTCCGAGCTGGGTGACCCTGGCCAAGTCACTGAGCCTCGGTCCCCTCATCTGTCGAATGGTGGTGATCACAGCACCTCCCTCCCCGGGCGGCCAGCGCAGAGCGCCTGGACCAGGCCGGGAACAGACTGTCCTCCCTCCTCGGCTCTAGGTGCAAGGTCCACCGTGCCCACATTGCTCCTCTTTTGCCCAGCCCTCTTCCCACTGGGGAGAGTCAGAGCAGGACAGAATGTCGGCTGGTCCTCTGCCTGCACACAGTAGGCAGTTACGGGGCTGGCCTGCACACAGTAGGTGGTTCCAGGGCTGGCCTGCACACAGTAGGTGGTTACAAGCAGGACAGAATGTCTGCTGGTCCTCTGCCTGCACACAGTAGGCGGTTACGGGGCTGGCCTGCACACAGTAGGCGGTTACGGGGCTGGCCTGCACACAGTAGGCGGTTACGGGGCTGGCCTGCACACAGTAGGCGGTTACAAGCAGGACAGAATGTCTGCTGGTCCTCTGCCTGCACACAGTAGGCGGTTACAAGCAGGACAGAATGTCTGCTGGTCCTCTGCCTGCACACGGTAGGTGGTTACGGGGCTGGCCTGCACACAGTAGGCGGTTACGGGGCTGGCCTGCACACAGTAGGTGGTTATGGGGCTGACCTGCACACAGTAGGCGGTTACAAGCAGGACAGAATGTCTGCTGGTCCTCTGCCTGCACACAGTAGGCGGTTACGGGGCTGGCCTGCACACAGGAGGTGGTTACAGGGCTGGCCTGCGGCAGCTTCACACACATGTGCCCAGGAGGAAGCCGACTCTGTCCCCAGACCCTCTCTGAGGTCATCTACCCATGAGGGCAGAGGTCAAAGTCCAGGCCCAACACAAAACAAGATGGTGGTCAGCGACCAAAGCCGCCCACTGCCCTTCCCTCTGGAGACTCTGTGTCCCGCAGCCCCTGGGACCCCGAGGGAAGTCCCTTCGCCTGCCTCAGCTTCCCCATCTGTAAAGTGGCTGGCTTAGCCGAGGGAATCCCGGGCAGGTCTCCGGCCTAGCCTCGGCCTCAGTTTACCCATCAGTAACCGAGGATGACAGCAGAGGTCCTGGGGCTACGTTGGACAGCTCCCCCCCTCCATGAGCGGGCCCATGTCAGACCCTCCCCTTAGTGCCCTCCCCTCAGCCGCCCCCCCCTCAAAGGAGCAGGCCGGGTGGGCAATGGGCAGCGCCCTGGAAGCTGGAAGGGAAGCTGCCTGAGGGCAGGCACCGAAGAAGAGCTTGTGGAGAGAGGACCCCGGCTCTCGCCTACCCCCGCAGCAGGCGGACAGATAATGGGGACCGCGGACTTCGGGGCAGGAATCCCAGGGCGAGGCGGGCTCGGGGCGGACACGAGGAGCCCCTGGACCCCGGCCCGGACCCCCAATCAATGATCCGCACTTCGAGTCGGCCTTCCCTGGAATCGCCCAGCCCCACTTCGGTCTGTGCCTAAGCATAGGACTCGCAAGGACTTCCTGTTTTCGTGCAGGGAGGGGGAAAAGGGTCGACTGTCCCGTCCTGGAACTGCGCTGCCCTCCAGGGGTCTGTGTTCTAACGCCTCCCCACCCCCCACGCAGAGGTGGCCCGCCCCATCCAGGAACTCTGTGTAGCACGCCACGGTCGGTGGTCCCAGGGACCCCCACTCTTACGAGAAGGGCCCTGCGTGGGCCCCGCCACAGGGGACGCCGGCGAACGCTCCCGTGGCCTCTGTCCCTCTTTACTGATGGGGAAACTGAGGCAGGCGCGTGGGCCCAACACTCCCGGTGGCCCACGTAGCGTCACTCTCTCGCGCACTCATGCCCCGCCCGCCCCCGCACCTCGGTACCTGGCCCAGTCGCGATCCTGCCTCCTTCCCCTCAGGGCTACTTCCGGGGCGCGACTCTGTCCCGCCCCCTCCTCCCCGGCCCTGTTCTTCGAGGCGCTTCCGGGACGCCAGTCGTCACCAGGAAACCAACGTCGACTTCCGGTGGGCTGCGCGGGAAGCGGCGCCAACTTCCGGGCAGGGGCGGGCCGGGTTGGCGCGCGGCGGCCGGAAGTCCCGCCCTCTGGGTGGGCCCCCGGGCCCCTTTCGCGCCATGGCGGAGGTGCTGGAGCTGCCGCGGACGCGGATCGGCGCGGCGCATGTGGCGCACTTCATCGACCGGCCCGTGTGCTTCGTGGGGCGGCTGGAGAAGGTGCGGGGGACCGGAGGGGGAGGGGAAGGGGGTCAGGGGCCCGCCACCCCCGAGGCCCCTGCACCCCAGGCTGGGATCCCCCGCCCTCCACTCGGAGCGGACCCCGGGTCCCGCGCTCCCCGCCCCGACGCGGGGGAGCCTTGTTCCGGGTCCCCTCCCCCACCCTCTCCCTATCCGGCACACAGTAGGCCCTCACGGGTGAAGGAGGGAACGAAGGAGAAGCGCGGCGGACCCTGCCTGCGGGGCGGGGGAGGGGGAGAGGGAAGGGCGCGCCTACAGAGATGTCACTGTCAGAGGCGGGCGGGGCCGGGAGAGCATGGGGGGGGGGTGTGGATCAACTACCCCCCAGGAAGGGAAAGAGAGCCTTGGAGTTTGTAGGTGGTGGGGAGGGGGCTTGGGGTACAGGCAACCCATTCCTAGGGCGCCCTGGATAAGGTCATCTCTGATTTGAGGGTGAGCACCACGCCCCAAGTCAGCCTAGACGGTCAGAGTGGACCCCAGCGTCCAGACCGGGAGCACCCAGGAAGTGGACATCCGGTCTCCCGATGGTCGGGGCTGACCCAGGGTATCGGAGAGGTGGGGGAAAGCTGGCCTGTGTCCAGGGTCCGGCCCAGGCCGGGGCCTCTCCCTGGTCATCCCACGAGGGGCCCCTGCTCTCTTACAGATCCACCCCAGCGGGAAGTCTTTCATCCTGTCTGATGGGGAAGGCAAGCAGGTCACGGTGGAGCTGGCGGAGCCGGTGAGCGCAGGGGGCGGGGCCGGGAGTGCAGGGGGCGGGGTCAGGATGTGGGGCCGGGACGAGGGGCGGAGCCGGTGAGCGCAGGGGGCGGGGCCGGGACGAGGGGCGGGATAGGGGCGGAGCCGGAGAGCGCAGTGGGCGGGGTCAGGACAAGGGGCGGGGCCATACTGGCAGGAGGTGAATTACAGCAACCCTGGCAGGGAGCTGCTGGTGTGATGCCCATTTTGCAGATGGGAAAACTGAAACACGGGGTCGCACCGCTAGCGGGTGAGGCCCTTTGGAGCGTGGGCAGTAGGTGGAGCAGCAGATGGTCAGAGTCAGCCCCATCCTTCTGTCACAGCTGCCTCAGTTTCCTCAGTTGTAAAATGGGCATTGTGGTAGCACACTCTTCCAAGAGCACTTGGCTCAGGGCCTGGCACATAGTAGGCACTTAATCACTTTTTCCATCCCCTGCCCCCTCCCCCCATGATTGTTAGCAAACACACCCAGGGCTGCTTACGAGGAAGGCTTGGCGGCTTCTGAGGTTCTGGGTGAGGGTATCAGGCTGCACTGGTGCCCGGGCACCAAGGCCGGTGTCTGCCAGCCCACTCACCTTGGGCTCGCAGCCGTTGGCACAGATGCCGAAGGTCACCGACAGCTGCCTGGTTCAGTCAGTGGTCGCCCTGTGCTGTGCGCAGAGAGCAGCCATCTCTAGGGAACCCGGCATGGGGGTGGGGCCTCAGGGTCGAGCAGAGCCTCATTTGCTTCGTCAGCTCGAAGAGGAGATTTCTGGGATCCTGGAAGTAGTTGGCAGAGTGACGGCCAAGGCCACCATCTTGTGTGCGTCATACATGCTGTTCAGAGACCACAACAACAGCTTTGGTGAGCCCCTGTTCTGCTGGGGTGGGGGCGCTTGGCCTGCTGTAGCATCCCACCCCACCCCCCCAGTGGTCTCCCTGCACTCTCCACGCTACCCACCTACACTCAGCTGCCAAGGCAGCCTTGTCTCACACATGCTTGCACACATGCACCCCCTCAGCAAACCTCCATGGCTCCCTAATACCTTGATAGTAAAATGTTTATCATACTGGATGCATGACTCCCTCTTCGCATTCTGCATTCCAGCCCAACTGGCAAGTTCCTTTTTAAAGAGTTTTTACCTTATAGACATTTCCAGATTATCCTCCCTCTGGGAGAGCTTTAACTTACTTTAACTAGCTTGAATTTGCTTTTAACAAAGTAAATCAGTTTAGCAAAATTAACGATACAGTGACCTTGGCGACCTCATCTGAAGGTGCAGACAGCATTGCACACCTGTGGCCTCCCCCACTGTCCATTGTCTCTTTTCCCTCTCCTTCCTGCTCCCCACCCTGTCATAGCCAGTCGGTCCTTTCCTCCCAGGCTGTCTATGGGAACAGCATCTCCTTGCCCAGCTGCAGCAGGGAGTGTGGCTGGAGTCCTGCCCTCAGCCTTGTGGCTTTCAGAATAGCTTGTCTTTAGTGCTGTTAGGGCACCCAGGGCCACACCCTCAGGAGGGTCTGTTTCCTGTTTCAAGCAGTGCCGTGGGATCTGCCCACAATACCCTGATGAGGCCGCCAGAAGGGCTCTGTGTATCTGTACAGAAGGGGCCTCGCCTGGCAGCGGCCCACAGGGCTCCATGGGCACCTGCTCTTGAGTTCACACTTCTCTCCACCTCCATCAAGTGCCCCACCCACTTGTCATTTGGGCCGTCTTGGCCAGTCTGATGCCCGATGAGCAGTGGCTTTAATTGGCATTTGTCTAATTAGGGCTGATCTGGAGCGTTTTTTCTTATGGCTGTAGATGGCCTGGGTTTCTTCTCTTGAGACTGGCTGTTCTTATCAGTAAACCAGTTAAACACAAGGGAATGGCTTTTGTTCTGATGAAGTATAACCAAGACCTGATGTATCTCGGAATCAAGATCTTTCTTAGAGTGAATACAAAGGTTTTGTTCTCCAGTTAATGAGTTCCCTTTAATCTTAGCTTTGTTGTATTTGTGCAAAAACTTATCTTTATTAAGTATCCATTTTGTCTTCTGTGGCCCAATTTCATCCCTTGATTGGTCTTGAACTTTTCTCTCATCTGTTGATCTGATAGGTCACTTTTCCCACACTTTTCTGCCATGTTTATGGTGTGACCTTGTAGGTGTAAGTCACGTATTCATTTGGAGCTGATCTTGGTAGAAGGTGCCAGGTGATGATGGCACAGGGAGGGAGGTGGGCAGACCTGAATCTGAAAATCCTGGGGAGACTAAATGACTTAGCCCCAAAGAGTCTGGGTAGAAATGACAAATGACCTCACCAAATGTGACTGTAATGCCACAGTGGACCAACAGCCTTCCTCTCTCTCAGATCTACGGCTCTACAGTGACGCTGTCAAAATCATTCACGAGTTCCCACAGTATTACCCGTTTGGGGCCACGCAGCAGGACTGACATCTCATGATGGCGGCCCTCTCCAGCAGGGGCCTTCCGACTGCCCCGTCTGACCGATGGCACTTCTCCTGGCCTACAGCTCCCAAAGCACCAAGGCCCTGGTGCAGACTGCACTTGGCGGCCTTCCAGCGGCAGCCTTGAATGACTGTCTGTCTGTCTAATGAGGTTAGCTTTGGGTTCTTTGGCCTGGGCAAACAATTCTGTTTGGTTAATAAAAAAGAATTATGTGCTCTGGAAAGATGAATAGAGATACTTTGTAGAATCGCTCCCTCGGCCCAGTCTTGGCTGGTTCTGGCCCAGAGGGCACAAAGCCTCAGTTGCTAAGAGCAGATTTAAAAGGCCAGCCGTGTTTCTCCCGAGCCACTTGGTGCTCTTCATCAACCGCATTAGGTTCATGCCAGGAAGGGGCCAGGCCGGGGCCAAGCAGCTGGTGGCCAGACTTGATCTCTGTCTTTGGAGTCCAGATCCCCTTGGATCACCAGACGTTGACAAGATCAGCAACGTTCCCCGTCCTTGCCTCTAGTTTCCCAAAAAACCAGCAATGAGACTTCACAAGGAGTCCGGGGATGGTCTTATCGTGAGCTGTCATATTCATGCTGAATGCCACAATCCGTCCCACCTAGAGAGTCCTGTTTGGGAGGCTGAGTCACAAGGGGGACGGCCACAGATCCAAAGATCATAAAGGAAGCCGTCTTTAAACGTTTAAATTTTTTTTCTTAAGTGCTCTGCAAATTATCCAACAGACACAAATTAATAAAGCATATTATGCTCATAAAGTGAAGGTTATTACCCCTCAGAGGGAAACAGAGGGGTGGCGATGCCTGAGACTCCGATGGCCAGCCTTTGGTGACAGCTGCTTGTGATTGTGGCCCTGGGCTCTGAAGAGCCCAGCAGCTTTCATGGAATGTGGGTGAGGGTCCCCTTCCCAACCAGGGGAGAAGAGGCTTTAGAGCCCCCAGGGGCTCCCCACTTGGGGGCCATGAATTTCTTTTTAACATTTTGATAACTGTACTTCAGTAGATTTTGTTTCCTTTATAATCCTAGGTATATCATTAATACATTTTGGGGGGAGGGCGGAAACTGGGTGCCCCCTTTGCCCATGCTGGAAATGCTGCAGCTGCTCGTGGGCCCCATTCCATTGTGGGTTATCACAGAACCTTTGACCCAGTCCAGTTCAGCCTGGTGGACCCTACTCGCTCGGGGCAGAATCTCCAGGCTCGAGCTGTTCTCCAGCCTAGCCTCCCCAGCAAGCAGGGGCCATCCCTATTGAAGGACCTGAATTCAGATTCCAGCTCTGCTCTAAGGACTACCCGTGGGGCTTCCTCTCTGGGTCTGCTGCCTCATCTGTAAAATGTTGGGTTTGTATCTCGAGGACTTCTAAGGCCCCCACCCTTCAGAACCACAGACGTAAGTGCTGGAGTTTGGAAAATTAAGAAGGCCACGATAATGTTAAGTGTATTGCTCTAAAACACACTGGGTGTGGGGAGGGAATTGGCTTCCTGAATTTGATGGGAGGGTATAAGTCAGGAGTCAGAGTTGACAAATGTGATGTCAGTCCCAGACCCATAAAGAGTAAGGCCAGCAGATCGGGGCTCGGGCAGCCTCTAGCCATCCGTCTGTGCCCAGCCAGTCAGCTGCAAGGCCTGCCTTTCACCCTGACCTGGGCCTCCCAGAATGGCCTTCTTTGCTGCTGATATCGAGACCATGGCTGCGGGCTGATTACTTGGTGGCTGCTGGATGTTAATGGTCTGTGCCAGGCCCTGAGCTGGGTGCTGGGTACACTCACCAGACGTCCAACCACCTCCGCCTCTCCGGGCCCCTCCCTGTCATCCTCTAAGGCAGCCTCTCGATCTTGATTCCCAGGTGCCCCCCTCACCTCTATACAGCACCTACTGTGTGCCAGCCACTGTCCTAAGTGCTTTACAGGCACTATCCCATTTGGTCCTCACAACACCCTGGGATGGAGGTGGTTCATGACTTGCCCAGTCACCCAGCTAGCAGGCATCTGCAGCAGGACTGGAACTTGGGTCTTCCTGAATGTGTGTCCTGCACTCTGGCCACTGCGCTGCCCGGATACATTCAGATAGGGCCTCGTTGGCCTTCCCTTGTACGTAGGAGTTATTTCATTCTCTGTCCTATCCCCCGACAGTGCTGGGCACACAGTAGGTGCTTCCTGAGTGCATGCTGATGGGTTGGTTTGACTGAATCGGCACGCCCCTACCCCCCATCAGGAATGGAATCATTGCCATTAGCACGATGATGGTCCCATGGGCTCCCCTTTTTCTTCAGCAGCCAGCTCCTGGGTTGAAATTCTAAAATACTGCCCTAGGAAACCTTGTCCCCAAACTGCATCATCTGCAGATGGGAGAGCAGCGCCACTTTCCAGCTGAAATGGTGTTTATGGTGGCTGAAGCCCCAGCCTGGCCCAGCCGGTCCAGGAAGGAGGGAGGAAGGGAGGGCTGGAGCTAGTTAATAAGCAGCAGACATTCAAAAGCACCTACAGGGCAGATCAGGAAAGACAATGGTGCCAGACGTGCTCCCCAAGCTGTGGTACCATTTAAAGATGTGAATGGCACCACCTGGGCCCTCCTCAGAGCCTACACGCAGGGGAGCGCACCTGGCCCGCCTGCCCTACATGGCCACCAAAAGCAGGAACCGATTGCAAGCTAGATTCTCCTCCCAGCTCTGGGTGAAGGTGGGTTTTCACTTGGAGGTCCCATGACTGGTGGCGATTGTACAAGGACAAAATCCACTCAACATCCCAAAGAAATGTGATTTCACCCATTAGAAATGCCAAATGCCTGGTCCTAGAAAACCAACTCGTGCACTCAGCAGGCTGCCAGAGCGCACCACAGCCTTTTTGTAAGAACTCATACCCGTTCCTAGCAGTGCCTTCTCGCTTCCACCCACACGCGGGCCTCTCAGGGAGGTCTGAGGTCTGGGCGGCTCTACGTCACAGCCCTAGTGACTGCACGGGTCCAGGAGGAGCAGCCCAGCCCCACTCTGCTCAGACACTGGGTGCTCCATGCCCCTTGGGCCAGAGAGGTGGAAGGGGGAGATGAATTCTCCCTGCTCTCAAATCCCAAGATACCCCGAGCCTTGGGCACCATTTCATTACTGCTTCTTGTCCCAATGGACACTGAGGTCCCGGTGTGCCTAGCCCTGTGCTGGGGGATGAAAGCCCATGAGCTTACTCTGGGTGTGTGCTTGTAGTGTGGCTCCATGCTCTAACAGAAGCTCACAGGCTGCCAAGGCCTCACACTCTCACTCTACCAAGCAATAGGCTGAGTGGAGACAGAGCCAAGCACACTCACACCATGACACCAAGGGGCAAGAGCAGCACCCCGGAGGCAGATGCAGAGCCAACCTTGGCCCAGGAGGCAGCTCCCGGCCAGGCTGGTGAGGGCACCAAGACTTTTCTTTCTTGTCATCCGTGGCACAGTCAAACACAAGGTCTCTTCCCCGGGGGAGGCCCTGGGCCTCAAAGCACTTGTACTGCTCACAGAATCCCAGGACACAGCAAGAATCCTGTGCCCACTCAGAGAAGGTGATCCAACCTCCCGAGAGAGAATCGGCTTGAGGCCAAGTAGTTGTGGAAACCCATCCACGGGCAGGTGAGTGAGTCCTGGGCCAGCTCGTAAAAGGCCTCTGGAGTTTGGGGGTTGTATGTCACATGCCCGGGGTCACACAGCCAGTCAGTGTCAAGTGTCTGAGGCTGTACTTGAACTCAGGTCCTCCGGCCCTGGGTGCTGTATCCACCGTGCCACCTGAATTATCATTAGGTAGTAACTGCCCACATTCGGCTGATATGCTTTACATGAAGGTGCGAACCGAAGCGATGGTGCGCTCTCAGAGCCCGTGCCCAGTATCGTGGCCACATTTCGGTTTTGTGGTTTTGAAACAGGGATTTCATGCAGAAATGACTCCATTCCCTGTTTTGTGGTTCAGGGTCGGAGCCGCCCATTAGATACAAGGGCTGTGTTTCCTTTCCTGCCACTCCCGGATGTGCCGGGCTCACAACAAAAATCTTAGTGATAACCGATGTTTCCAACACTGATCCTCGATTTAAAGTGGAGAATCACAGGACGGAACTGTTTGAGGGAAAAAGGTCTGGTTTCTGCTCCCTCCACACCCCATCCTCACTCCCCTTGGCAAGTTTGGGCATGAGTGGACCCTATGCTCGCCCTCTCTGTCTCAAGGTTAGCACTGCAAACACACAGGGACTTGCAGGGGGGCACAGACGACACCTGGCTCAGACACTGGCCCTTGGCACAGGCATTCTCAGCTCCCAAACCGGACTCACCCTGCCTCCTCTCCCGCCCACCTGCAGCTGGACCAGGAAGTGAAAGGAGCCAAGGATCAACTCAACTATCTCAAACCTGATGTTTTAGCCTCAAGGCAAAAATGGATTGCCACCCCCTTGGTAATACAACTAAGTATTTAATCCTCAATGACAAGCAGCACACGGTTTACACTAGCTGGGTGGCGCCAGAGCTCTGGGCCTGGAGTCAGGGAGACTCATCTGCTTGAGCTCAAACCTGCCTTCAGACACTTCCTAGCTGGGTGACCCTGGGCAAGTCACTTAACCCTGTTTGCCTTAATTTCCTCATCAGTAAAATTCGCTGGAGGAGGAAATGGCAAACTATTCCAGTGTCTTTGCCAAGAAAACCCTAAACGGGGTCACGGAAAGTGAGACACAACTGAAAACAGTAACTATGAACCAAAAAGATTTACCTCATGTCTCTTATTACAGAATCCCTCCCCACCCAAATGAGGTTCAGGAAACTCAAGCAGCAGAGGTGTCAGGTCCAAGATGTCCCTGGACAACTGCTAAGGACCTTTCCAATGTGGTCTTGATGGCTGGGCCCTCCCACAAAATCCACCCAGGGGTTGCTACTTTGGACCTCAGTACCCGACCTGGCCATCTCGGCCACCCTTGCCTCGACCCCTGCCTACCACACACTTCTCTGGTGTTTCTTGGGTGGTCTTCACCTCCAGTTCTCCAGCCAGTTTACCTTCTCTGCCCTTTCAGCAAGTTCATTTGTTCCTAAGGGGTTTTAGGCTCTTTGGGTCTCCTGAGTGACACAGCCAATTCAGATCAGTTAAACTCTACTGGCACCTGTTAAGATTGTAGGTATCCTTTTCCTCCTGGATTCCTGGGATGCTTTGTCTCGAGGTCAGGCTCGAGTGGTGGTAGCTGCACACCCTCTTCTAGCCGTCTTCACTTCTACTCTTACCCCAGGAGTGGGTGGCATGAGGGCACCCAGCTGATTCGGGAATGCCTTCCTCAGTAACGAGCCATTTTCTACCTTTGTTAAAACAGAACCAATTTCTCCTTTTCTGAGGCTCCCTAGCACTGTGTCCACTCTTCTCTTCCCACAAGCATTCAGAAGCCTAGTCCTTTAGTCCCCCAGAGCATCTTACTGGGGCCTCTCTACAATTCCTCAGCCTCTTCTTCCACTACAATAAACACTGGGGCATCAGTGGCAACTCCTTCTGTGGCCAGCTTTCTGCCAGTGCTCCCCTGAGCACTACACTCAATATGCCCTGAAGCAATGAGGGAAAGGGCTTCCCTCCTGACATGAAATCAGGCCGACTTCCTCTGATGTGAAGACTCGATAAAACAAATCGTCTTTATTAACAAAACCACTTTTGTACAAAAATTATAAATATCCACCACCTAAAATCCTAATGTCGCCTCAGTGAGCAGAGGCATTAGCACACGGTCAGCTCCTCTGCACCAGCTGTCCCAGCCCGAAGCCCAGACCCTCACCACCCCTGCCTCGCCAAACACCTTCAGCTCACTGCCGGGTTTCTAAAGCCACTGGACCTGCAATGGCGACTCTAACAGTCAGTCTGAGACTCGTGCTCCATCATTCTCCGTGCCAGCGGTGATGGGCTGGGCCTCGGCTTTGGCTCAGCAAAGGCTCATTCAGCCGATTCTCCACCCACTCCCCCTCCACACACACAAATACAGAAGAAACCAAACCACTGCACCCAGCTGGATGGAGTCCTAGGCCTTGGCATGGCCTAAACAGGAAGCACATTTGCAGGAATCAGCCCCTGGAGAGCCAGGCCTCTTCCTTCTCTTGGGTCTCTCCAGGCTTCTCTATGGCATGAGATGCTGCCTCTGAAGTGGTGGGTCGACCTGGAGAAGACCCACCTGGGGCCCTGCCAGAGCAAAGGTCAGGAGCTGGCTGCACACAGGAGGCAAGAGGGCCGCCCTGGGCATTCAGTCGTAACCACGGATAGAGGGGAACTGTGGAGTTGGAGTCAGTCACACTGCGAAGGCAACGTTCCCATGTGACAACCGGCAGATCACATGGAGAAGTTAAGTTTGGGGCAGTATGCTAAATGTGGGGCTCTCTATCCCCCTCTGGTAAACTGATAGTACAAACTGGGTGACTTTCATCACCTTGAGATGAAAACATGTAACTGAATGGTGACTGTGGCTGGTGGAGGGGGGCCCTTGTGAGTAGATGCCCATCATCCACTGGCACATTCAGTCCTTGTTTGCAGCTGTGCGTGTGTGTGTGTGTGTGTGTGTGTGTGTGTGTGTGTATGGGGGGGTGGGGGGGGTAGTTAATGACACGGAAGAGGAAGGAACCAGACTCCCCCAGAAACTTACAAGCCACTTCTGATGAAGGATTTAGACCTATAGGATGAGTCACACATTTGGAAACTCTACATACCTTAATGAAGTATTTCCTACCTCCCCATGACAAGGTCAAGGTCCTACCTATGTCATGTGATCGGGAGCCATTCTGGATTTCTACAAGGATTTCTGAAATGAACTGCCTCAGACAGTCAATGGGTTGCCTGAGGACAGAGGCTGGTCACTCCCTGCAGGAGGGTTTGTGAAGCAGCCCAACCTCATGGCGACATCCAACTTCTGGGAGGCAAAGTTCATGGTGGGGGAGCCCTGCCAGAAAGCCCTCCTTGAAGGTTTACAGGCTAGGGCTGCACAGTCTCTGCAGGGACAAGATTCCCTGTTGTATCCAACTGCATACACTTACAGGAACATGCAGACACAGGACACTCAGCATGGTCCCTAAACAGAGGGAAAGGGGCAGTTAGAAAACCAGCTTCATGAAATATGGGCGGCCCCCCTCACTTCGCTCTGTCTCCCCAACTCTATTAAAAGTCTTTGGAATAAGTGAGAAAATAGAAGCCAAAGCAAGAAGCCTCAAAACCTCAATGACTTGCAAACTGAATGGGGGAAATCACTAAGAGAAGGCAAGGAGGTTGCTTTTCTTTCCAAGTAACTAAAACTAGCTTCTCCTTGAAAGGTCTTTGGCTATTAGACTTCACCCAGAGTAGAAAAAATGCCTTCAAGTGTTCAGTTCAAATAAAAGCCAGGAAATTGGGAAGATCTAAACAATATGCACCAATGTGAGATGCCAGTGAAGGGATGAAGAGCAGCAGGTGATGGGCCGAGCCAAAACACTGCTCAGCAATTTTCAGGTGTTACTACAGGCTATGGCACAGGCCGAATGGTTCTTTACAGATTTCCCTGGAGGCCAGTCATCAATATGACCCTTATCTTAATACTGTGACTGATTACAAGGGACCCCCCCTCCAATTAATTAATTTGATTAAATCCTTCAGAAATTCAGCCATCTCTTTTAGAACTGACTGGGTTCTGGATTATCTAGCCCAGTGGTGTCAATGTCAAGTAGAAACCAAGGCCACCGATAGGCACCGGAGGATCCCTGTGGCTGCACAGTGACTTGGTCTAAAACGTAGTGTTTCTGAGTCTTCCTGTATTTTCATTACCATTTGTATTCCCAAAAACATTCGAATCTGGCCAAGCTGCTGGGAGAACAGGAGCCCAGGGCCTGCCCCCGGATGCAGTTACCTGAACCAGCTGAGCATGTGGCCGGCGTGGCCGCCGTGCCGGCAGTTGTGACACCACGTGAACCAGTTATTGAACTGAGCGAGCTTTTTGTCCTTGCTGAGGTCCACTTTCTCGTCCGACTTGGATCCTCCTAGGAAAAGGAAGGCCCTTCCGTTATCTTATCAGGATGCTTCATTCCGAGGCCTTTAAAAAATGATTCCTAAACATGTTATAGACAGAAAATCTGACACTGTACATGACGCTTGTGAACTTATCACTGACAGGGCTGGATGCCGAATGCTGTGGGGAAGCGCTGCCACACTATTCACCAGTTTCTGAGACAGTCAGTCAGTCAACAAGCCTTTTTTAAGCACCTACTATGTGCCAAGTGCTGTGCTAAACGCTGAGGACACAAGAGGTAAGGCAAGTCCCCCCTCAAGGAGCTCGCAATCTAAGACATGTCATACCACAAATAACTGCCTCCTCACCTCCCATTTCCCAATTCCTGTGAGCAGAGGGCAGCTCTAACAAGAGATGCAGGTGACAGACTAATAGAGGAAGCCTTGAGGCCGCCCTTGGCAGCATCCTGTGGAGATGCAGCCTGGGCCCAACTGCTCCTGCCGGGGCAGCAGTCACAGCCGCCCAAAACCCTGCACAGAAGGTGCTGGCCGCCGAGGGCCTTATCACAGCTGTCCGGACACTGGCCATCTGCTCTGCCGCTGCCCCAAAGGCCTCTGGGGCACCTCCCTCTGACTGGCAGCTGAAACCTTCCCATGGTGTAGAGGAGCTCCCTCCTGGACACCAGCCACAGTCTGACCATTGTGTGTGTGCCCCCAGCGCTTTGCACACAGCAGGCACTTAATAAATGATTCGTTCATTCGTGTGGACATTATTCTCACTGAATATTCACGTGGCTGAGTTATTGGCAAATGAAGCACCTGAAAACTGCCGTAAGCCAGTAACAACATTCTTTGATGAAGAACCGTGAATGACTTGGCTCTTCTCAGCGATGTGGTGATCCAAGACAACCCAAGGGACGCACGATGAAGCGCACCATCCAGCCCCAGAGAAAACACCGACATCGCTTGAACACACACTAACGCAGGTTATGTTTCACTTCCTTTCATTTTTTCCTTTAATTCGAATCTTCTTGTACAAAATGACGAATGTGGAAATGTTTCCCATAATCGCACATGTAGAAACTGTATCTCATTGCTTACCATCTCAGGGGAGGGGGGAAGGAGAGAGAGAATCTGGAACTCAAAATTTTAAATAAAAATGTTTAAAATAAATAACAAATGAAAAAAGAAAAAGAATCGCTGTAACTGCCAAATACTTCCCAGCATCCAGACCTACCTGGGCAGCTAGAAACGGGCGTCCCCATGTTGATGAGGCAGAGCGCGCATCGCGGGAGGGGTTTCCGGCAGCCCGGACAGCTCGTGACCTTGGACTTGGTCGGGGAGCCACTCACGCCGTACTGGCTGAAGCCCCGGCCCTGGTGGGGCACGGCTGAGCAGCTGTAGGAGATGGACTTTCCGCAGAAATTGCAGCTCACAAACACCTGTGAAACACAAAGCGGCAGAGCCGGTGGGGCAGGGCTGGCAGCTCTCCTCTGCGCCCACCGGCGCAACCGGGGGGTGTGTACCCAGCACTGTCACCTGCTGGTGACGCCAAAATGCCTGATAAAGAGAACACGAGACTTTCCTCAAAGCAAGGGACTGCGGATTGAGCGAGAAAAGGTCTGCCTCTCAGCAGGACTCGGCTCAGCCTGGGCAGCCCCACACCCAGTGAATCCCGGCAGACGTGTGAGAACATCGCCAGCCAGAGTGGCTGGCCGGAGACGGAGGGGGAAGAAATGCCCCTGATTTAGCCCCTGGCCTGAGAAACCAGCAGAAAACGCCAGCAGGGCTGAGGAGGAAGGAGCCTTCCAGATAGGAGACGCGGGATGGGAGGAGAGACAGAGTTGTGATCTGCTGAGTCTCAACAGCCAGCGCTCTGACTCAAATGTAAGCAATGGCTTAAACCCGGTGCATTAAAGCATGAGAGGATCTTCTCATATGAATGACTGCAGAAATGCAAATCAAAACAGCCCTGGGGCTTCCTCTCCCACCCTGCAAACTGGAAAAAATGACACAAAGGAGCAAGTCAATAACAGCATACTGATACATTATTGGTGGAGCTGTGAAATAACAGAACCATTGGGAATCACATCAAGAGTGACTAAGATGTTCATACGCCCCGAACCAGAGGTTGGGCTTAGACCCCAAGGAACATCCCCATATGCCCCAAAATATTTATAGCAGCACTTGTGATAGCAAGGAACTGGAAAGGTATCCCTGGTTCCAAGGAATAGCTAAACACACGGTCCTACGTGAACCTAATCAAGACTACTGTGCTGTAAGAAAGGATGCTGGTGATGAATAGAGAGAAGACAGGATGCAGAGGGAAGTCAGCAAGGCCGAGACAAACCAAACACAGGTTAACTACCACCACGGAAGTGGAAAGAACCACTGCCCTCAGAGCAAAGGCGAGCGGAACGACATCTAGAAATGAGAAGAGGGGAAGGTCCAGGTGCGATCACACCACATACAGGTTAACTACAACCGTGGCAATGGAAAGAACCACTGCCCTCAGATCAAAGGCGAGTGGAACGACATCTAGAAATGAGAAGGGGGGAAGGTCCAGGTGCGATCACACCGCACGCAGGTTTTCAACGCTTTGCGTGGTTGTGCCAATTTTTATTTCTTCTCTGAAAGATACAATCCATTACGTGGGATGGCTCTCTGGGAGGGCGAGCGGGAGTGATGCTGGGAATAACTATGGTGCCGTAAGAACCAGAACACATCAACAACTTATTTTAAAAAATTAAAGAAAGAAGAAAAAAGGAAAAATAGGGGTCGAGACCAAACATGATTCTGTTGATAGAAGGAACTCCCAGTGAGGAAACTCCCTCTACCAACGAAGGTCTGCCCCTTCTCATCCTAGAGCGATACCTCAGTCGCTCGGCCAGTACGCGTCAGAGGCAGGATCTGAACTCGGGTCTTCTGACTGAGGCTGCCCCTCTCCCTCTACTCTACCAGGTGGTGCCTCGTGGCATCTCAAGAAGGTAGACAAACATAGTTACACACACACACGTGCACCCACAGACGACGGTCTGCTTCAAACGTGACCTTGTTTCATGAGTCTTTCCATCCTGAGGATTTCAATATCCTGGACAAAATCTTCCCCTGGGATAATCACAAGAAGGCTCAGAACATGTCCAGAAAGTGGACACTGACCTCATCTCCTTAAGGACTTCCAGACCCAAACCCTAGGGCCTAGCTGTACCTTCCCAAGTGGTTCTGGGCCACAGAAACCCCCAAATTCTGGGCCCGAAGCCTCCGGGTGGGCCAAGGATGGGCGAGCTAACAAGTGTGAATGAAGCAGGCAACAGGATTCAAAGCCATTTACTTTAAGATATTCCATTTTGTTAGATGAGGGTCCCCGTTGATAAGATTATTGCTAGCCAAGTAACCAGACCAGAAAACAGTGCCATGCAGATAAGCAATCTAGACTAAGTCAGCAGGACTCACGACAAGCATTACAGGGTGAAGCAGTTGTTAGTAAAAATGCTGGTGTTGCTGGTGTAACTCGAACCTTCTCCTTTTCCTTCTACTATGAGCCAATGTTTCTTTGGTTGCACTATGAGATACACTTTCAAATGACATTGTGTCAAAACTGCTTGTCACCCACCTGTGCTAAGGGCTTGGAACTGGGATCCAGCTTACTCCTGTGAATGTCAAATTCTGCTCGCTTGTGCCAGAAGCGCCACGCATCTAGCAAATTCCTATAGTTTTCAATCCAATACTGGACCCTCTCGTCTTTAAGTACATCTAATGGAGAGCCCTAACAAAGGAAAAACAAACATCAGTATTTGAGTTTCTTTAAAACATACTGAGGCATTTCTTGGCTTCAGCTTTGATGATCTGATGAAGAAACAAGTGGAAGTGAACACAAGGAAGGTCTAATGAGGATCCGCCCTACTCCTCCCAATGTTGGAGGAAAAGCCCCAAGGTCCAAGGCAGCAGGAACAAAAGCTTGCTGCGCCTGGGTCACTGCACTAACCTGTAGCATACAGTAACTTGCAGTCTGGACGTCTCCAGTTCTGTCAACGTAACTTTCCATTAAATCAACTCCATCCTTTGTTAGACCCGTCAGCAAGATTCCTTCTAGATTTCCAGCCTCTTTCATTTCATTGGTCAGCTTTTCGATGTATCTATTTAACTAGAGAGTTCAAAAGTTATTTTTCGTTAATTTTGTTCTAACAACGGCAGTCCCACTGGAGTTTCCTCTTCAAACCTCAATCTGTTCTGGACAAATGACCTGGAGAGGAGATTGAAGTCTAGCCTGGCCTCCTGCTATATAAGCTACACCTAAGCCCATGGCCTCACATCCATGGAGAGGGTGCTTGGAAGACCACTGGAAACTAGCGGACGAGGTTTGAACTTTACTTGGTTCAGCAGCCAACCTAGTTCCCGCACTCAGAGTACCAACAGAGGCAGTCAGCCAGACCAAGCTCCCCACCAGGCATGAGGGCCACCCAGGACACACAATTCGGGCAATAAGGTGGGGCAGCCTACTAATTCAAGGGAAAGAAAAGTATGAAACTAGCTGAAAAAAAGGAAAACGGGTCTAAAAACAAGCGTCTAGAGAACATAACCACGGAGCTGGACAAAGCCACGCCATCCATTCCAACGCCTCCATTTTCCAGAAGGACAAACCGAGGATCACCAAAAGTGAATGACTTTAAGAAGTTTCCAGTGCTCGTTAGGAGCAAAGGAGAGCAAAGCAGGGCCCAGGTCCTCAGAACCCCAGCCCAGGAGTTCTGTGCTTCCATCCCACAGGTCATGATTAGGCACAGAATGAAGGCCAACTAGGCATGGCCTAAAACACTGAGAAGGTCTACTGCAATCAAATGTATTTGGCAGCACAGCCCATTAAGGATGTTTCACTCTAGGGAAGACCACTTTGCGTTTGGGGAGGATTCCTTACAAAGTGCCCTGTAATAGGGCCCCTGTGCCAAAGTGATTCGCCAACACAGACAGGCCACGTCCGTAACAAGGACTCACCTGAACATCACTGAGGAACTTGCAGGCGAATGCCACCCTGTCTCGTACCGCCACTTTATTCTCATACTGAGAAGAAAAAAAACCAAAGTAGGTCATTACTTACAGGTGAGTCTGACCTCTGCAAAGTCACACTTTGACTTCCCATGCACCATTTATTAAGTCGAGAGGACAAACCTTCTCCTCCCATGCCTTCTAGTGGTGCCAGTGGCCAGTGTCCTGCAGCCCAACAATAGACACTGAATCCTGGCCACACACAATGGTTGAGACACAATGTGATAATCGTGTGCCCAGGAGAAATACTACTTTTAGATGATATACGAGCATCTCTATTTCAACGTTAGCTTGGGAGATCTGGGGCTAAACATCCATTGGAAACACCAGGCGCCTCCTTTAAACACCAGCATCCTGAGGAGAAATGTTGGATCAGTGTCTCAGAGGGCTAAGGCACTCCAAAGACCGCAGATTTCAACATGGGCATTCTCCCCCCTGTAGAGATGGCGGCCCATCCCTGCTGGTCTGTCCTGGATAATCCTCTGTGTCCACCCTCCACCCCCACCTGCCCAGGGGGCTTATCCAACATGCTTTAAACATTACTCAAAGTGAGGGGCAAGGTTGGGTGCATAAAACTGAAATATTTTGGTTCCAAACACAAGGTATATTTGTGGTTCCTACACAATGGTGTTTTGGAGGGTTCCAAATGGTGACTCTGTTCTCTTGAATGACAGCAGGCTGTACGCTTAAACTGGTACAAACGCTCTGGAGCATTTTGGGTTTAACACGACAGGGCAGAGTGGGAGCCAATCAGAAAAGGGCAGAATTTCCCACCTAAGTCACCATTTGGGGAAGCACTTTTTAGATCCTGAGGTGCCTGATTTCTTCACGTGATGCTATGGGAAGGTTTTATGTTTTCCTTCGGATGAGGGATCATTTCTCCTCCCTATGACTGGACTGAATTCTTCCATTCCCACATTTCTAATGCTGCAAGAAATCAAGGCACCTTCCTCATTCTCTATTTGGAGCAGTGAGTGATTAAGAGCTTCAGTTTCAAGAGCCTTTTAAAGATGTGACCTCTGAGGAGCCCTACAGTCACCCTGGAGACAAGGTTCATGCCCAGTTTGCAGGTGTGGACACTGAGGCTCAGAGGGAGCACGTGCCCAGGGTCAAAAGGCCCCTGTAGGAGGTCAGGAGTCATCAGGCTGAGGCAGAGACATGCAAGGGCCACCTTCTGAGAAGACCACCGCACAAATGAGAGCAGACAGACTGGCCGAGAGTGGCAACCCCTCCACGACGTGTCCAAAGAGGCCAGGGATTGGAAGAGGAAGGTTCAGACTCTGCTCTTCTGTAAAACGAGAGGCCCGAGGCCCCATAGCTGCTGGGCTACACAGAGCCCAGGACTTCCCATGCTGTAAGTGCTTAATAAAGGCCTGGTTGCCCCTCCTGGGGGGGGGGCACTGAGTCTAGGAGAGCGGCAGGAGGTTTCTTGGGTGCTCATGGATGGTGGGCTGATGCAGGAGGTGGGGGTGTGTGGTGGGCTCAAGCAGAGGCCTGCCAGCCCTGGCATGGACCCAAGCAGTTCTACAAGGTGCTGGGGGTGTGCTGCCTTTATCAGGCCGGTGCCCCCCACCTCCCCCCGCAGAGTCTCTGGGCTACGAGAGCCGGTCTTGAGTTTCTCAAGGTGCAGGAACTGCATCATTAGCATGAGACCAGTCCATCTGGGCACTTGAGACCCACCGCCATACTATCTGCATCATTTTTTAAGTCTTTTGGGGCTGCAGAAAGCTAGCTCCAGGCTGGACATCTATCACACCAGAAAAGAGTGACCAAGCGAATGGGCGACCCCCGAAGGGAACAGCACAAGGCCCTGGAAGCTCTAGCAGGGAAAAGAAGCTCTGGCGGAGCCGCAAGGAGCTTACCAAGACGCCATCGTAGCAGCCAGGCTCACTGGTCAGGAAGGCAAACATGACACACAGGTAAGGGTCACTGAGTTGTAAACGTAGAGTGCTGCACATCTCCCTCCACAGGGAGTTCTTCTCGTCCGTGTACCCTGACAGCGCCATGGCTACCACATTGAGGTTCAGGTCGCCTACATATCAGAAACAGCCCCAGTCAGAGCTAGGGGGCCCAGGCCAGCCCCCTCAGCCCACTGGGCTGTAAGGCAGATGATGCCCTCAGGGGAGGCTTACCACCACAATAGTATCGCAGAGAGAGGACACAGCTGAGGCCAAACGCAGAAGCACCTTCTGGGCATCCTCAGTGAGCCTCTGGGGGCCCCAGGTCCACCTGTCTTTGGCTCATCAGAAGCCATCAGCATGAGGGATGTGTGTTAGCCAGCAGGCCTTTCTAAAATTAAGCTGGCAGTCACCGGCTTGGTTGTTACTCTCCCCTCCAGCTGCATCCTTCCCTGGGTGGTCTGGGTGGGGAGTGGGGGGCAGCCTCAGAAGGTGGGGGGCAGTCTGGATCCTCTCTGGCTCCCAATCACTCTCTCTGCCGCGGAACAATTAGTCCATCCTCCCATCTCCCTGTGGCCCTATGCCCCCAGACTCCTTTCTGCCCCTTCTCGCTCTCAGACCCCCACAGGCCCGTTCTCCTGCCTCCCTCCCTCCCAACAGTCTAAGGCCGCTCTGACAGAAGCTGTTCTGCTTCCCCTGGGCCCCCCATGTGACCCTGGTACCTTTCTCTGAGGACGCCCCCTCGTTCAGGATCTGGATAGCGCGCCGGATGTCCAGGTTGAACAAGGCCACGGCGGCGGCTCGCTCCCACTCTTGCTCTTGCACGAGGGAGCTGAGGAAGGGCCCCACGTCCACATCTGTTCCCTTGCTGATCCAGCCACAGAGCTGTAAGGCCAAGATTCTCTCTTCGCTCAGACTCTGGCCCTCGTTTGGCTTCTCGGACACCCCACTCCAGCTGTGTCTGCTGCCACCTTCTGCCATGCCTAGGAGAGGATGGGCACTGCCGTCAGGGTGCGCCTGTGGACAGCTGATGGGGGCGGGGGGGGGGGGGGCGTCCTCCGCTGTGAACATTCATGTGCTGACGTGTGTCTGAGCAGCTAGGCCAGAACAGGGAAGTTCTCGCAGATCCGCTCCCACGAGCCAGGTGAGACCAGAAGCCACCCACAGAAGACACCGGGCCTCTCCAAGATGCGTAATGAACACTTTTATACAACTTGAACATGCCAGCCTCACTCTGAAGGGCAGAGGTTTGGAGCCCTGTCATTAGTGGGTGGGGAATGGTCCTGTAATGAGGCCGCCCGGACCTTTGATGACAGTCACCCCCACCTGCTCCCTGAGGGCAAGGGAGTGCAGGGGTTCAGGGGTCTGCCTGCGTGAGCCATCAGTCCCTTCTGGGGTGAAGTCACAGGAGCATGGGGGGATGGGACTGCTGTCTGAAAACAAAACACTTTTCCACAACAAACATTATTTCACTGATATAAAAAAGTAAATAATAAGGCAGCTGGGCCGCTGTCCCCACTGCTGGGGGCACCAAGAAGCGAGGATGCTTGCTCAGGGTAACAGGGTCAGCAGGCATCAGGATCAGGGCTTGAACCCAGGACTTCCTGCTTCTCTGTGCACTGACACACTGCTTCTCTTCATAAGGGCTAAATCCTCAATTAAGACTGAATGAAAAGTCTCATTCTTTTTTTAATACAAAAGGAAAAGGATTTTAAAATTCTCACATGGAAAGTGACTCTTGTGTTTTAGGCTCAGCTGGACCAGGAGAGCTAACAGGGTGAAAGGGCAGAGAGCTTAGGAAAATGCCTGCCCTGGGGGGTCTCTAGTCACAAAGGAGCTCATCCAGCCCAGGATGAGGAAACCTGGATTGGGGCCCCCCAAAGACGGAGCCACTTCAGCGCTTCCCAGAAGATGCCTATCAAGGTGGAGTGACCTGCCAGCTGCCAGCCAGCCACCTCACACTGCCCCCCCAAAAAAAGCTGTTTGGAAAGAAATCCTGCCCAAATTGTTAACTTAGCAGCATTTACTACAAGAGCTAAATCAAAATCCCCAAAGTTATCCGTCAAGTGATTCGACAAGAGAAAGGACCGTCCTTACCCAAAGATGACTTGACGATGGTTTTAATGCCTGCGTAAACCAGCGGCCCTTTGTGGCCTGGAGACTTCGGGTCCAAATCTTCCGTGTACTGCTTCATAAGTATTGAAATGCATAGGAAATACTAAGGCTGACTCGGAAGAAGTTTCCTTTTGAACGAGGGCCAATCGAGACAGAAGTGGTGTCAGGGCTAAGGCCGCTCTAAGGCCCTGCCAGGACCCCGCTCTCCCTCCCGCACACTAACAGCAGCACGGCGCGTCCCAGCCTCCTAGAAGGCAGCTGGCGAGGCCGCTGCCCGCCAGAGATGGGGCACTCCTCCAGACGCCAAGCGGCCAGTGTCCGCCGGCACTCACAAAGGATATAATACAGCGTATACCAGAGGGATTTCAGCTGAGGGTCCTCATTTCCAGCTAACACGTGGTTTCTCCAGACCTGTTCGGTATCGAGGCCATAGCGGGACAAAGCCCGGAGGCGCATCTTGGTGGCAATGTCCTTTTCTAGAGAAGGATCGCTCCCCTCTTCGGTGCACTCGTAGAGATGCCGGCCACAGGCCCACATCAAGGAGGTGACCGGACTCCAGGCGAGTGAGATCCGTTCGAACACGGTGAAGTCAGACATGATTCGGTTGGGAGTCACCACGATCATTCGATTCTGGCTGGTGGGGTGCCAGGCGAAGGATGCGATGTAATTGTCACAGGGCTGCACGCTGCGCTCGATGATGGTCGGCTCGGTCTCATCTCCGATGGGCGTGGGCGTGTGCTGCATGTCATACAGCCTGATGATGTCGCTGTCTCTCGTGAGGGTGGCCAGCAGCCCCGTCCTGGTGGGGCACCAGGCGACCTTGGTGAGAGGCTTGGGCTGCTCCGTCAGGGTCAGGACGGGCTTCTCAAATTTCCTAAGGTCCCAGATGGCCACCTGACCTTCGTAGAAAGAAGCCACGCGGTCATGGAAATGGGGGTCCACCATCACTCCCTGGACAGCTTTGGTGTTCACAAACATCTTCTGGCTCGTGTTCCGGAGGTCAAAGATGGCCAGGTTCCTATGCATGCCGGCAAGGAGCAGCTTCTGGTCTCGGGGCAGCCAGCAGAGAGACAGACAAGCATCGTTCTGCCCCAGTTCATAGAGGGGCTTCGTGACCACCAGCCCAGCCTCGGCGTCGCCTGCTGAAAGCCTTACTTTCTCCAAAGGAACCGTGGCTTCTGGACTGTACTTGCTACAGATATCCCAAATGAGCACGGAGAAGTCAGCCCGATGTTTATCCAGGCCGGCAGCGAGCCAGTTGCTGTCCAGCGGGTTCCAGGCCAGGGTGTTGCACTGGCGGGCGTGTTTGGGGACAAATTCTTTTCCTATCAAATCCTTGAACTTGGAGTTGTGATCCTGGCCAAGACTGGTGAGAACCACCCGGCCGTTGGCCTGGCCCACAGCCAGCAGACACTCGGGGTCGTAACTGAGGTACCAGGCCACGCACTTCATGTAGGGGGTGTCCGAGTTGATGGACAGTAAGGTGGCCGCCGTGTCCTCCGACAACCTCAAGGAGCCCGCTTTGAGCTCGGAACTGCCCGCCGGCTCCACCTGGTACAAGCTCAGCTCTGAGTCACACACCACGAATCTGTCCACCTGGTGCGGTGCCCACAGGATGTCCGGCTTGGAGCCGCTCATGGTGGCTGGCCTCCGGGTGGGGTCCTGCGGGAAATCCTGGGCAGAAAAGGAGACGGCGATCAGAGTGGCCCCCGCGCACAAGTGCTTCCATCCCACACCACCTGCCACTTCCCAGTGACCCGGACCACTGTTCAAAGGGCACTTCTGGGCTCAATGACCCCCTCCCCCCGCCCCAGGCCCCAGAACCCGAGGGTCACCTGAAGGGCCGGGACGAGCCCAGTGTTGGGGCCCCGGCTCCTCACCGGGTGCCTGGCACACAGCAGGCGCTTACTAAGTGCTGGCTCCAGTCCCATCCCCCTCCCCAGTGTAACCTTTACTCAAGTTCAAAGCCACGGGGGACAGACGGCATAAGGCCCTAGAAAACCAAGCGTCTGGCGGAGGCAGAGGAGAGGTACGGAGGGGGGAGCCTGGGCTGGGACGGTCCCCACGCTCCCCTCTCCCCGGGCCCCCTCCCCCACCCAGCGCCGGGAGGGGTGCCCTGGCTCCAGAAGGCTCTCCGGGGCCCCACTGGAGCCGCGGACCTGAGCCCGGAGCCCCGTGGCCCTGGGCCCAGGCCTCGGGCGCCCCCGCGGTCCTCCCGGACTCACCTGACGCAGGAGCTCCGGGATCCCGCGGGGCTTGAGCCGACAGAGCTCCACACCCCAGACTCCCCTATGGCCCCGGCCGCCTCAGGCGGGGCCTCTGCGCATGCGCACAGCCCAGTACGGAAGGCGAGTGGCCTAGAGAAGGTCACGGCACCTGCGCGCTCGCCCCGCCCCGCCCCTCGGTGCATGCCCACTTCCCACTTCCCTGCCTCGTTCTCGTGAGTTGGGGCAGAGGCCGGACTTGTGCCCGCCCCACCGGGTCCCGCCCCTCGCTCCAGGTCCCTCCCCATGACCATCCCCTAGCTCCACGTCATTCCAGGCCCCGCCTTTGTCCCGCCCTCATTCCAGACCCCGCCCCCTACCAACTTAGCGCATTCCCCTTGGCTCCAGGCCCTGCCTATGGTCCCGCCCCTCGCTTTGGGCCCCGCCCCCAGACCGTCCCCAGACCTTCCCCAGACGCCCCTACCCTGCCCCGCGCTCTTGTTACTGGTGTGGAGGCTGGAGGCTGGAGGGTGGCATGACCTCCTGTCCAAGGAAGGTCGGGGCTGGAGGGGATGAGAAGCCCGAGGGGGGTCTGCCCCGGGCCACGTGGTCAGGATCGAGCTGACCGCGGCCTGAGTTTCCCCCCCTGTAAATGTGTTGGACCCGGTGTCCCAGAAACCCCGTTCCGCCCGCCCCCCACCCCGCTTCCCCTGACTCCAGCCACAGTGTGATCTCCCCCCATATCACACACACACACACACACAGCCCCTCCGCTGGGCTGGGGCTGCTGCTTCAGTTAGCCACCCCGGAGCCTAGCCCAACGCAAGGGACACAGCAGGTGCTCCATCAATGTTCGTAGGAGCCGACTGAATGGAAGGGGGCGTCGCGAGCGCAGCCCCGAAGCTCTAATTCGGGGGAGGGTCCTTCACGTCCAGCCTCCTTTTGCCGCCTGTTCTTGAGCCCATTCCTCCCAGCCCTGGGGTTGGGGGGCGGAGGAGGCTGGGGAGACCCCTCCCCCATCATACTCAGGCTTGGGGCCCTTCAGCCAGTGCCCACTAGATGGTGCCCAATCCATTCCCAAGGTGGTCCAGCCAAGCCTTGCCAAGGGGCAGTCGGTGGGAAGGGTCAGGAAGGCTCTTGGCCCTTCGCGGTGCGCCCAGGCCCGCCAGCCTGAGCTCTTGAACCAGGTCAGAGAAGGGAGAGGCCCGGGTGGGGTGCGGGGGTGTCAAGACTAGGATGGGCATCTGCCAAACAAAGGGAGTTGGACCCAGCGCAGGTGGCTGGGTCAAGGCTCCCGGGCTTTGACTGGGCGGACTCTTCCGTAAGACAGATGTGTGCGGAAGCCAGCCCAACCTCCCAGAAGAAGCTAGCCCCCGCTCCTTCCTCCCCACCAGGTGTAGGAGGAAGCCAGGCCCGCCTCCCAGGTGTGCGAGGAAGCCAGCCCCTCCTCCTAGGTGTGAGAGGAAGCCAGCCCGGCCTCCCAGGTGTTCAAGGAAGCTAGTCCCGCCTCCTCACCTACATGTGGACAGGTCATGTCGGCAGGTGCTGTGGCCAGTCTTCGGCCCCACCGGGGCTGGCCAGATCCCTGGGGCGCTGCCTATCCACAAAACTTTCCAGCCTGGGCTCTGAGGGGCCTTGAGGATGGAAGGAAGAGGAACTTCCACTGGCGGGGTACTCGGTACTTTGCCAAGAGGCTTTCCTTCTTCTAGTCTCACTGAGGGCCCCCCTAATCCTCACTACCTCTTTGCTCCAGGACTGGAGCAGCTTTTCACTGGATCTCCTTGCCCGGGTCTCTCCACTCCCTCCTCCAGCCCACCCGGTGCTCACATACCAAGGTTATCTTGTTAGTTGCCCAGCTGGCCTGGTGATCGGTGCTCTCCCTCTTCACCTTTGCCTCTGTTTCCCTCCAAGACCCAACTCAAATCACACCCTGGCTGCAGGAGGTGCCTTCCCCCTGAGACTGCCTTCTTGCCGGATGTCCATGTCTGTGGATCTATTCACCTCCATTTATGACTCCCCCATAATACCAGCATTCCTGCAGGAAGGGGGCTGTGTCTTCCGTACTTAGCAGAGGGGGTTTTAATGAGTACTTCTTAAGTAACTGAGGTTGTTATTCTTTTGGTCAGAAACCTTCCTGGCTCCCTATCGCTTATCAAAATAGGAGCTCCTTGGTTTGGCATTCAAGGCTCCCCAAAATCTAGCTCCAACCTATAATTTCCCCCCATGTACTCTATGTTTCAGCCAGATCAGATGATTCCCAGTTCTCCTGCCGTCTCCTGTCCTGTGTACGCCAAATCCCTTATGTGGACCTTGTCTCCCCCAAACAGCCACTGCCCCGCCCTGTAATCCTGACAGGCTGAGACTGAACACCCAGAATGTGGGACTTGGTGTTGGGAGACCTGGGCTCAAATCTGGACTCTGCCAAGGGGTGACTTAGTTCAGTTCAATAAGTACTTCTTAATCACCTTCTAGGTGCTAGACGCTAAGGATGCAAGAGGAGGAAAAGGTCCCAAGGTGTAGCTGTGAAGTGTGTGTGCGGCTCAGTCCCTCGTCTATAGGATGGGGATAACTATCCTTGCCCTCTGTACCTCCCAGGGCTGCTGCAGGAGGATGGCCCCAGAGGTCCAGCCCCCTCCACGAAGCCTCCCTTGGCTCCCAGTGATGGCGGCCTCTTTCTGAGAGTCACCACAGAGCTGGAAAAGACCTCAGAGATAGTATGTGTGACCTCCCCACAAGCTGGTAGCCCAGTCTCTGCCCGTGGGAACTCCCTCCCTCAGGAAGATGGCTCAGGTGGGTCAGGGAGATCTGAGTGTGAATCTGGTCTCAGGATTCACTTACCAGCTGGGTGACCCACCTTCTGCCTTAATGTCCTCATCTGTGAAATGGCTTTGACAATAGCACCCACGATCCTTTTGTGAGGCTCAAATGGACAGTTTGTAAAGGGTTTTCTGCTCCATCTTAAAGTTCTGCATAAATGCTTATGATGCTTATTCTAGTCTTCAAATATGTGAGGACAACGGTCCCATTGTTCTCCCCTCCTTCCCCCTTCTTCTTCCCCTTCTCTCGGCTAAGTACCCCAAAATGAGTGCAGCATCCTCAGCCTACTCCCACCGTGGCTGCCCGTCCTGGGGCTTTCCTCTCCCTCACCTCCTGGCAGTGGGCTCACCTCAGTGAGTGTTAAGTGAGCACTACGTGCCAAGCATTGTACCAAGTGCCTGCTCAGAACCTCACAGTCTGGTCTAGTGGGGGAGACAGCACTGAGAGAACTTCATCCACAGAAGCCCTATGGAGTGTAAATGGAGAAGGATGGGAGCCAAGGGGAGGGGGAGGGGCGCTTCTGCCACCAGAGGTCACCAAAGCAAGGGTACCTCCTGAGGAACTGGAGAGCCTCAGGGGGGCTGCGACTGCATCTCCTTAGATCCCACCCCTGGCTTTAGATGGTGGATACCCCGGAGTCCTGAGTTGGTGTCTCTCCCCAGTCAAGTCATCTGCACAGCTGATAAATAGGTTTATTTGTAAATTTATTAAATATTTATTTATATTAAAATTTTAAAATAATTCAATTTATTGACATATCTTTAAAAACATCTAAGATGTGATATAACCTCGTTTTGCTGTAACTTTATTTACACAATTTGGAACTGATCCCGCTAGAATTGGAGGAATTCCTAAATTCTTCATCGCAAGGGTCACATTTGTATTCTATTAGACATCATAAACAGTTTGTGAAATAGTTCATTTTTCCAAGGCTCACCTTGATTGTAGCTCAGAGGTCTTCTTTGTTCTTTTTAATTCAATTTTATTTTTTTTCCAGTTCTGAATTCTCTCCCTCCCACCCCTAACCGCCGCCCCCCCCCCCCATTGAGAAAGCAAGAAAAACAAAACCTGTTACAAATATTTATAGCCAAGCAAAACAAATCACCACATTGGCCACATCCAACTCTGGGTGTGTTTGTGTGTGCATGCGTATGTGGTTGTATGTGTGCGCGCATGTATATGTCTATGTATGTATTGTGTGCCTGTGCGTATATGGGTGGTATGTACATATGTATGTGTGTGGTATGTATGTATGTTGTGTGTACACATGTGTGGCGTATGTGTGTGTTTTGTGCATGTATGCGTGAGGTGTGCATGTGTGTGGCATACGTGGGTGTATATGTCTGTGATGTGTATGTGGTATATGTGAGGGTGAGTGTGTGTGCAGTTCAGCCTGCGCTCTGGGTCTCTCAGGTCTCTAGATGGAGGTGGGCAGCGTATTTCATCTTTAAATCCTCTGGAATTGTTGTCAATTGATTAGAATTCCTAAGGTGTTTTTAGACCTTTTGTCTTTATAACATTGTTGTCTAAATTGTTCCCTTGGTTCTGCTCACTTCACTTTGCATCAGTTCACGTAAGTTTTCCCGTTTTTCTGAAACCTTTCTGCTCATCATTTCTCACAGCACAATAGGATTCCATCACAATCATTGATCACAACGTGTTCAGCCTCTTCCAGTTGGTGAACATCCCCTTAATTTGCAGTTCTGAGCCACCACACAAAGAACTGCTATAAATATTTTGTACAGACAGGCTCTTCTCCCTTTTTGATGATCTCCTTGGGGAACAGACCTAGCATTTAGCAGGGGCATTGCTGGATCAAAGGGTGTGCACATTTTGTAGCCCTTTGGACACAGTTCTAAATTACTCTCCAGAATGCTTGGATCCGTGCGCAACTCCCCCAAAAGTGCATCAGTATACCTATTTTCCCTCGTCCCCTCTAGCGTGGGTCACTTCTCCTTTCTGTCTCATTAGCCAATCTGATGGGGGTGAGGGATACCTCAGAGCTATTTTAAATTACACTTCTGTGGTCATTAGTGATTTAGAGATTTTCATGTGACTATTGATAGCTTTGATTTCTTCTACTGAAAACTTCATCTCTTTTGGGCAATTCTCAATTCTGTTATTTTTACAAATTTGGCTCAATTCCCTATATGTTTAAAACAATTATCACCAACTAAATTGTTGCCAAACATCCCCTGGATACAACACTTGAACCAACATTCTAAAGAGACGTTGCCTGCCGTAATGATAGCCAGCATGTATATGGCGCTTTAAGGTTTGGCAAAGCACTTTACAAATACTGTCTATAACTATGGGAAGTAGGAGCTCTTATTATAGCCCCATTTTGCAGACGAGGAAACTCAGACTGGGAGTTAAAGTGACCTCCCCAGGGCCTTGCCGCCTAGTAAAGTCTGAGGATGGATTTGAACTCAGCTCTTCTTGACTCCAAGTCCAGTGCTCTATCAGCTGTGCTGTGTGGCCGTACTGAACACTCCTAATTTCTAAACTACATGGGATGAGAGCTAGGAAGCCCAGAGACTTAGCAGATGACGTAGAAAGCCCTGGGAGCAGGATGAGGAGCACACCATCCTGCCTGCCATGGGCAGAGAGCAGAAGGAGCTGTCAGGAGCCCCAAACGCTGAGCTCAGAGCCCTGCGGTTTGCTGTAATCACAAAGTAGCGGCCGTCCTATCCAGCTCCACCACAGGATTCCAAACACTAAGTCTAGTGACTCGTCCCCAGGTGATTTTCAGCTGAACTCCATCACAAAGTTGAGAAAATGCGATTGTTGTCATCGTCCTTTATCCTAAAACAAACATGTGGGGGAAGGTAGGGATCACAAAACCCCAATTGTCCTGCCTGGGATGCTGCGGGCAGCCTTCCCCCTGGTCTCTCCCATTCCAGATGCGGCAGGAGCACGGGAAGCCGGGTGGGATCACAGAAAATGAAATGGGATTCTGGTGCGATTTCTTCCAGGGGGCTCCACATTCTAGAGGCAAGGTTGTAAGAGGCTGTGGGGAGGGTGAATTCTCCTGAAGGTCGGACTTGCTGCCCTGATCCTGATGAGGTAAAAAGATGGCAGAAGTGGAACCCAAGAAAAGAAGCCCAGAGGCACTACCCAGAGCAAGAGAGATGGATGCGGGGGGTGGGGCAGTCCCTGGCTGGGACCAAGGGGCTCTAGAAGCCCTTTCCCTTCCTTTGAGGGAGAGCTCACTGGGAGGTGACTGCCTGCTCTGGGCACTGGGAAGTCGGGAGTGCAGGAGAGTACAAAAGGACTTCTAGGGGAGATAACTTAGATGGATTTGCGCCCCAGGCTGAGTCCTGTACTTCTCCTGGGCAATAGGGAGAAATGCAAGGAGGAGGTGGGAAAGGGGGAAGAGACCCCCCCACCCCGAGAGAGGGCATGTGGGACACGGAAGCCATCGGTTTGCCAGCCTCTGGGGGAGGCTTTGCTTGTTGGTCAGCATTGCTATAGGCTCTGACGTGAATCTCACGGGCAAGTTCTTTGACTTGTCAGTTCATGGGTTTCTTTTTTGAGCTTTGTGAGCTGGATGCTTGTAAGGGGACTTGGTGGCCACATACCAGCTGGTGTCAGACAAATAATTTTTAGGAGCCGTGAGTGGGAACAAGAAGCTAGAGCATCTGTGTCAAGCTCAAATAGAATTGGGGGCCATCAAGCTGCACATGAGTCCCTGAGAGCTGGATATTGACTTAGAAAACCACATGTTTATGGATTTCTTTTTTAAAAAATCAACACATCACCACATTAAAACCAGAAAGGAACTACATTTTAATCTGTTTTGGGGCACACTCAAGAGTGTTGTGGGCTACATTTCAGCAGCATGTTTGATACCTATTGCTAAAGAATAAGAATCCCCACAAATTGGCACTCAGTTTGTCCATGGCAGAAGAAAAACTCTGACACTCCCTAGGAGAGTATTAGCTGCCAACCAGACAGTGAGGTGGTGCAGCTGACAAAGCACTGGACTGGAAGGGGAAGACATAAGTTCAAATGCTCCCTTGCAAACTTACTGGCTATGTGACCCTGGCCAGATCCCTTAATCTCCACCTTCTTCAGTTGTTTCATCCGTAAAACAGGGATAAAAGAGCACCTAATGCCCAGGGCGGCTGCCAGGACCTAATGAGAACATATGGAATAGCAGTTTTCAACTCTAAGGTGCTAAGAAAGTTCATGTTGTTGTTATTATTAATTATGATCTGAGCAGTAGCCCCACAAAATAGATTTCAGCCACAGGCATGTGGAGACAAGAAAAGCTGGCCCATCACCGCCGAATGCCCACATAGAGATGGCCTGTCAAAGCCCTCTGGTCAATCTGAAGAATAGCCTGGGAGTCCAGCCTGGTTCCTAGAGGGCCCTGTGCCTTTAAGTGGCCTCGTACTCCCACCCAGATCTCCACCTTGGCACCCTGCCTGACCACTCAGCTTTCGAGCCTGATCCAGGCTCACCAAGGCTCTAGAATCCAAGCTCATACTCATTTCCAGCAGACCAGACTGTGCCTGGCTATCTCTTCATGCATGCCCCTCCTGCCCTCTTGGCTGCTGCTATCTGCTTGGACGTCAGCACCACATAAGACAGGACTGCTGAAGCTAGGTAAGCCCTGCCTAGGACCTGTGTGACCTGGACAGCTGAGTGGCTTAACATCAAGAGAGAGTGTCCAGGGGTGTGCCCTCCCTTGAGCCCCAGGGGTGCTCCCCCTTGAATATCTAGGGGTGCTCCCTCTCTCCAGCCCCAGGGGTGCTCCCTCGCTTAAGTCTCCGGGGTGCTTCCCCTCAAGTCTCTGGAGGTGCTCCCTCCCTTGAGCCCTTGGGGTGCTTCCCCTTGAGTATCTAGGGGTACTCCTCTCTCCAGCCCCAGGGGTGCTCCCTCCCTCAAGTCCCTGGGTGCTCCCCTTTGAGTATCTAGGGGTGCTTCCCTTCTCCAGTCCTAGGGGTGCTCCCCCCTTGAGTCTCTAAGGGTACTCCCTCCTTTACCATCCCCTCCCCCAAGCTCATTACCTGGATGTGGACTGAGGCAGTTGAGGAGGGCTACTCTGGGTCCGTTGTTTTACAACTGCCTGACTGTGGGGTTTACACTGTTAGTGCATGGATCCCACACCCATCCCAACACCTCCAGAAGGAAAGGGGCTTGCCTTTGGTAGCTGTTTCCTCCCAGAGCAGTGGGCGAGCTCAGGAGCAGGGGAAGGCTGTAGCCTCCTGCTGAGGATCAGAGCCTGGCTGAGCCCTGCCCAAGGACCAGGCATCCAAGTGGACTCCTCAGGGCAGCTCCTCTGAAGGTTGAGGGTCTGGCTGTGCAGGTGATGGCATCCTCCAGAAGCCAAAGGATGGACTTGAGATAGAAGCTTCCTGAGGGCACCTGGTCAGACTTGCTCAGAGGGAGATGGAGGGAGATTTGTGGCCCATCTGAGTTTCTGTGGCTCAGCCAATGGCAGGAAGACTTTAGAGTGTAGACAGCAAGGGTGATGGGAGGGTCATATCTGAAAGATCCAAGGCTGGAAGAGACCTGAGCAGCACCCAGCCAGCATGCGTTTCACCTGTGGATGCTAAAGCAGAGAAGCGAAGAACCTTTCCTAAGGCTACACAGTGGGTTACACTGGGTGGGGGGATGGTAACACAGTACACAGGAGGTCATACAGGGGCTTCCCCAGGAGGCAGAGCTGGTCTTCCAACCCAGGCTTCAGACTCCCTGTCCACTGCTCTCTTCATCCCACCCCTACTCAGACTGAGCTGCTTGGGACTACCAGACAGCTAAACTATCAAAGTCGTCCCAGCTGCAAATATTAGAGATGACACTGGGCAGTATGATAAATATTCCTGAATAGACTATAATAAACTAGTGAATTTTGTCTTAGCAGGAGCTCTCCGTGGGCTCTCTGGTTTACACACCAAGAAAGATGTGGGGTCCTGCCCCCAAAACTGCCCAATCAGACCCCTGCCAGGAGCAGAGGGGGTGGGCTCAGGATTCCCTAGGTGCCAGGACCCTCTCCTTCTGCTTGGACCCTTCCTTACATCAGAACAGCTTAAAGGAAGGAAGCCTCACCTTCCAGCTCCTGGCCACTTTTCTGACCTCCAGCCTCTGTTTCCAAAGAGCCAGAGAGAATGGAAAAGAGAAGAGGCAGTTATGCCATTGTCTGGCTTGGAGGGGATGGGGTGGGCCCAGATATGCTATCAGGAGGCAGATTTGGCAGATGATCCCCTTGTGAGATCTCTTGTGACCTCAGGGTACCAGGCTGGTGACTCACCTGCAGAAGCCTCTTCCCATCCCCCTAGAGTGTGAGCCCTTTGAGAGAAAGGACCCTGTTGTGACTCATCTTCAGATCTCTCCAATGCTCTGGACCAAAGCGTGAGAAGTGTTTGCCGACTATATGAGTGAGTGAGTGAGTGAGTGAGTGAATGTGTGTGTTATATGAAGTCTGAGGAGGGAGGGGACATTGGAGCTAACTTTCAAGGGTAGGTCATAGTGCAGAAGAGGAAGAGAGGTCCCTTTAAGACTGGGAGAGAGGGAAGCTCCCAGAGGCCAGTCTCTGTTGGGTTTTATCTTTGTTCTCAATACCCAACACATGGCAAGCAAGGCTGTGCCTTAAAGACTTGTTCCTTCCTGTCAGGGCTCCAGGAAAGGAAACTTCTGAAATAGTGTCTTAGTGCCACTATAAGGCACGTGCCCCTCAACTTCCCCCCTGCCAGCCTCCCTCACAGCCTCTTTCCTACCAACCTCCCCCACAGCCTCTCCCATACCAGCCTCCTCCTGCCAGCTTCCTCCACAACCTCTTTCCTACCAGCCTCCCTTCTACCAACCTCCCCCACAGCCTCCCTCCTTTCAGTCCCACCAGCTCTCTTCCTAACAGCCTCCCCCACCCCCACCTCCATCCTGCCAGCCCTTCCTCTCTGCTCCTTGTGAGAACACCAGCTGGACAGCAGCAGGTCTGGCTGTGGAAGCTAGGGAAGACAGAGCTGATCCAGAGGAAAGAAGATGAGGGCCACAGCAGAGTGAAAAAGCCTGTGTGGACACTCCGCAGCTGCCCAATCTTCTACTCCTCCCTTCCCCCCAGTACTCCTGAAGGTGGAGAGTTGGCCAGCCTGGATCAGAGTGAACCATAGAGACCCAGACTCCCAGCCACCCTCATCTCTAGGACCGCCACTTTGTAGAGCAAATACCCTGCAGGCCGACGTGCTGTCCTTTACCCCTCTCAGCTCGTAATTCCTTCATCATAGGATCCTGGGCTGTTGGAGCACCAATGCTGTGTAACTGTTCTTTCTCAGTCTCCTTTCCTGGATTCTCCTGCTGGGTGCATCCCAGCCCACCATCATCTGTCTCTTAAGACTTTGCCCTGGCCCCCTCCCCTCCCCTCTTCCTCTGCCCTTCCCTTCCTCCTTTACGGTCTCTCTCCTAGTAATCTCACCAGCTCCCAGGGGTTTGTTGTCTGTATGCTGACCCCTCCTAGGTCAGTACCTCCATCCCTGGTCTCTCTTCTGAATGTCTGTCTGGAATCACTGGCCACCTGCTGGACATGTTAGATGTCTAGTCTCAAATTCAACATGTCTAACACAGAGCCCATTATCTTTCCCCTAAACTTCCCTATTTATGTGAAGGAGTTCATTCTTGTACTAGTCACACCTACATTTGTAATCTGAGCGTCACCCTTGATGCTTGCAGGCCCACCCCAGGCCACCGTATCCACGTCACTCACAGTGTCTTGATGATTTTATCTCCACATGAACACTTCATTCATCCATCCCCTTCTCTCTTTTTAAAAAACTTTTTTCGATTAAGAAGCATTTATTTTTTTCTTTCCCAACTCTATCATTACCCTGCTAACATTGAAAAAGAAAAGAAAAGCAAAACTCTTATAACAAATATGCATGATCAAGAAAAGCATTCCCACGTTGGTCATATCCACAAACATAGGTCTCATTCTGCACCTTGAGTTCATCTCCTTGCCTTCAGGAGGTGAGGTGATTTTTTTCACCACGGGTCTTCCGGAATCATTGTTGGTCATTGCATTGATAGAGTTCTTAAGTCTCTCAAAATTGTTGCTCTTTATAATGTTGTTTTGTATAAATTGTTCCCCTGGTTCTCACTTCTCACTGCATTAGTTCATCCAAATCTTTCCAAGTTTCTTTGAAACCATCCCTTCCATCATTTCTTATGGCACAATGCTATCTATTATACCCTTATACCATAATTTGTTTTGCTGTTCCTCAATTGATGGGCACCCACTTTGTTTCCACTTTTGCTACTACAAAAAGAGCTGCCATAAATATGTTTGTGTGTAATGGACCTTTTTCTCTTTCTTTGATCTTGTAGGGGTATAGACCTAGTAATGGTGTTGCTGGGTTTGTTTAGTAACTTTAGAGGCATAGTCCAGAATTGCCGGACCAAATCATAATTCCACTAAGCGCATTAACATACCTGTTTGCCCAAAGCCTGTCTATTATTTGTCATTTTTCACTTTTCTGACCTTTCCTACTCTGATAGGTATGGGGTTATTCATTTGAGATATTTTTCACATGGCTATTGATAGCTTGGATTTCTCTCCCTGCAAAATGCCTGCTTATACCCTTTGCAATTTTCTATTTGGGGAATGGCTTTTATGAACTTGATTGAATCAGTTCCTTATATATTTTGGATATATGTCCTTTCTAATCTTAGCTGCATTGTTTTTATTTGTGTAAAGCCCTTTAAGTTTTATATAATCTCAGCAGCCCCTTTTATTTTCTCCGTTCTTTGGTCATGAATTCTTCCTCTATCCATAGATGAGAAAAGTAATTTCTTCCTTGTTCCTCTATCTTTTTTATGGTGTGACCTTTTATATCTAAGTCATGTGTCCATTCAGAGCTAATCTTGGAACATGATACGAGGTGTTACTAACGTATTTCTGCCAAATTCCTCTCCATTTTTCCTTAAGTTTTTGGTTCAGTGGTGGGTCCTTACCTCAGTTGCCAGGGTCTTTGGATTTATCAAGCACTGGGCTTTGGGTTTGTTGGCTTCTACACGATGCCGACCTAATCTATTCTACTGATCTTTCTCCTTATGTCTTAATTAGTACTAAATCATTTAGATGATTATTGTTTTGGAGCATAGATTGAGATCTGATCCTGCTAAGCTCCTTCCTTCCCATTTTTTCATAATTTCCCTTGAAATTCTTGACCTTTTGTTCCTCCAAATGAATACGATTTTTTTTCTGACTTTACAAGGCCGTCCTTTGGTAGATTGATTGGCATGGCACTGAATAAGTAAATTAACTTAAGTAGTATTGTCATTTATATTGCATTGGCTTGGCCTATCCAGGAGCAGTTAATATTTCTCTAACTATTTAGTTCTGCCTTGATTACCATAAAGAATGTTTCACAAAGCACTTAAACATTATCTGATTTGAGCTGCACAGTAACCCTGAGAGGCAGGTGCTATGGTTTGGTTTTTTTTTTTCTTTCCATTTGTTTATTTAATTAATATTTTATTTTTCCCAATTACGTGCAAAAGCAAATTTTAACTTTTTTTTTTTTAAAAATTGAGTTCCACATTCTCTCTCTCCCTTCTTCCCCTGCCCCCTTATTGGGAAGGCAAACAAGTTCATATAGGTTATATATATGCAGTCGTGTGAAACATATTTCAATACTAGTCATGTTGTGAAAGAAAACACAGACCAAAAAAACCCAAACAAACAAGAAAAATAAAGTTTTAAAAAATATGCTTCAATCTGCATCAAGACTCCAACAATCCTTTCCTGGGTGGGGAGGGGAAGATAACACTTTTCATCCGAAGTCCTTTGGAATTGTCTCGGATCATGGTATTGCTGAGGAGAGCTAAGTCATTCACAGTTGATCTCCATATAATGTTGCTGTTACCGTGTAAAATGTTCTCCTGGTTCCTCTCATTTCACTTTGCATCAGTTCTTGTAGATCTCCCCAGGTTTTTCTGAAAGCATCCTGCTCATCATTTTTTACAGCACAATAATATTCCATCACAATCATATACCACAACTTGTTCAGCCATTCCCCAATTGATGGACATCCCCTCAGTTTCCAATTCTCTGCCACCACAAAAAAGCTGCTATAAATATTTTTGTACATATAGGTCCTTTTCCTTTTTTTTCTCTTTCGGGTATAGATCTAGTACTGGCATTCCTGGGTCAAATGATATGCACAGTTTTATTGCCCTTTGGCCATGGTTCCAAATTGCTCTCCAGAATGGTTGAATCAGTTCACAACTCCACCAACAATGTACCAGGGTCCTAATTTTTCCACATTCCTTTCAACATTTGCCATTTTTCCTTTCTGTCATATTAGCCAATCTGATAGGTGTGGGGTGGTACCACTGAGTTGTTTTAATTTGCATTTCTCTAATCATTAGTGATTTTGAGCATTTATCGCATAGCTTTGATTTCTTCATCTGAAAACTCTCTGTTCTATATTCTTTGACAATTTATCATCTGGTGAATGACTTGTATTCTTATAAGTTTGACTCAGCTTTTTATATATTTGAGAAATGAGGCCTTTATCAGAGAAACTTGCTATAATTTTTTTCACAGTTATCATTACTGTATATTTCCCTCCATCCTACTTTCCCCTTTTATCTTATTCTCTCTCCTTTCACCCTGTCCATCCTCAAAAGCATTTTGTTTCTGACTATTGACTCCCCCAATCCTCCCTCCCTTCTATCAGTCCTGCCCCTTTCTTTTGTCCCTTTCCCCTCCTGCTTCCTTATAGGGTAAAATAGCTTTCTATACCCAACTGAGTGTACGTTATTCCCTCTTTGAATCAATTCCAGTGAGAATAAGGTTCAAGCATTGACCCCCACCTTCCCCATCTTCCTCTTCATTATAAAAGTTCTTTTATAACTCTTTTATGTGAAATAATTTGCCCCATTCTATCTTTCCCTTTCCCCTTCTCTCCATGCATTCCTCTTTCTCATCCCTTCATTTTACTTTTATAGATATCATCTCATCATATTCAACTCACACCCACTCCTTCTGTCTATGTATACTCCTTCTAACTGCCCTAATAATAATAATAATAAAGTTCTTAGGAGTTACAATTATCATCTTCTCATGAAGAAATTAAAACAGTTAAATCTTTTCAAATCCCTTATGATTTCTCTTTCCTGTTTACCTTTTATGTTTCTTTTGAGTCTTGCTTTTGAATGTCAAATTTTCTGTTCATTTCTGGTCTTTTCAGTAGGAATGCTTGAAAGTCCTCAATTTCATTAAATATCCATTTTCCCCCCTGGAGGATTATACTCATTTTTGCTGGGTAGGTGATTTTTGGTTGCAATACTCTCTCCTTTGCCCTCTGGTATATCATGTTCCAAGCCCTACAATCCTTTAAGATAGAAGCTGCTAAACATTGTGCAATCCTGACTGTGGCCCCATGATATGTGAATTGTTTCTTTCTGGCTGTTTGCAATGTTTTCTTCTTGACCTAGGAGCTCTAGAATTTAGCTATAGTATTCCTGGGAGTTTGCATTTTGAGATTTCTTTCAGGAGGTGATCAGTGGATTCTTTGCATTTCTATATTACCCTCTGTTTCTAAAATATCAGGGCAGTTTTCCTAGATAATTTCTTGAAAGATGATGTCTGATGTTTCATTCTAAAGGTAAAAACTTTATTTTCAAGAACTGTTAAAGGCTATATAAAAAACAAAAACAAATATTTCTTGGACTTGTTTTAAACAATCAGACTACCATTGCCCGGTGAATTGCATATATTTCTATGATGCCAGGTCACCGCATGGGGCCATGGTGGCTAAGTGTGGACAATGAAGGATGCCTGTTCTGGGCCCTTCCCTAAAATAGAGGTTCAAAGATCTCACCAATGAGAGAAGGAACCTTCATGAGCTCAGTAAGGAGGTAGCTGAGGGGATGACATAATTCATAGAAAAACAGATAATAGTACATTGCCTTGCATGTAATAAGCATCAATAAATGTTTGCTGATTATTATTGCAAAAAAAAGAAAGATGATGTCTGGGCTCTTTTTTTGATTGCAGCTTTCAGGTAGCCCAGTAATTCTTAAATTATCTCTTCTGGATCTATTTTCCAGGTCAGTTGTTTTTCTAATGAGATATTTCACATTTTCTTCTTTTGATTTTGTTTTATTGTTTCTTGATGCCTCATGGAGTCATTACCTTCCACTTGAGCAATTCTAGTTTTTAAAAAATTAAATTTCTCCATGAGGCTTTTGTACCACCTTTTCCATTTGGCCAATTGTACTTTTTAAGGAGTTCTTCTCTTCAGCAGATTTTTGGCTTCTTTTACCATTTGGCCTATCCTGTTTTTTAAGGCGTTATTTTCTTCAGTATTTTGGGTGCTTCTTTTTACCAAGCTGTTGATTCTTTTGTCATTATTTTCTTGCATCACTCTCATTTCTTTACCAATTTTTCCTCCACTTCTATCTGATTTTTAAAATCCTTTTTGAGTGCTTCCAGGAATTATTTTAGGACCTAAGACCAATTCACATTTTTCTTTGAGCCTTCGAATGTAGCAGTTTTGACTTCGCTGACTTCTTTTGAGTTTGTGTTTTGAGCTTCCCTGTCACCATAGTAACTGTCCATTGTCAGATTCTTTTTTGTTGTTGTTTACTCATTTTCCCTGACCTCTGTGAGTGACCACAAGCAATCTTTTCCACCCTGGAACTGTGACCATGATCCCTGCTCCTCTGTGGTCACAAGCTCTGGTGTGCTAGTGCTCCTACTCACCCTGGGACTGTGACCCAGGACTGTGACCCAGATCCACATATGAGCAATGCAACAGAGTCTCGCACTCAGTGCTAGAAAAAGGATTTTTGTAATTTCCTTCTGACCAGTTGTCTGACCCTTTTACTGTCTGTGGGTTGCAGGTGATTCAGTGGCCCCCAAAAACTGCTGCTGTCTTGCCTGGGCATTACCTGCCTGGATGGCACTCTACTCTGACCCCGATGTAACAGACCTTCCCCACCAACCTTCTAAATTATCTAGGGCTGGAAAACTGTTTCATCCCATTCTTTTGTGGGTTCTGCCACTCCAGAATTTGTTTTGAGGCATTATTTTTAAAGTTACTTGGAGAGGAATTTGGGAGAGCTCAGGTGAGTTTCTGCCATCTGCCCCCGCGGGTGCTATTATCAACCCTATTTTTATTTGTTTTTTTAGTTGACTCTCTATGGTTCTCTCAGTAAATCATGATATAATCTAAAACAAACCTTCTTCTTCTTTGCCTATACTTATCTCCTCAATTTCTTTTTTCTTCTCACCATATCTAGCATTTCTAACACTGTCAAACAGTAACGGTGATCGCATCCTTGCCCCTGGTCTTACTGGAAAGGCCTCTACTTTATCCCCATTTCACATAATATTTGCTCATGGTTTAGACAAATGTCACCTACCGCACTGAGGAAAGGCCTATCTATTCTTGTGTTCTCTAGTGTGTGTTTTTAATATAAAACAGAAATGGGTGCCGTATTTTGTCAAAAGCTTGTTTCTGCAGCCGTTGATATCATCACATGATTTTTGCCCTTCTTGCTATAACATAATCTATTATGTTTAAAGTTTTCCAAATTTTGAACATCCCTGCAATTCTGTATAAATCCAACCTGGTCAGAGTCTATCATCTTTTTGACACAATCCCTTTGATTCTTTGCTAATGCTTTATTTACAAATTTTGCATCAATGTTCATTAGGGATATTAATCTATAGTTTTCATTCTGTTTTGATTCTTCTACTTTAGACATTCATATGGAATTTAGTAGTATTCTTTCCTTTCCTGCCTTGGCAAGTGGTTTGGATAGTGCCAGAATCAATCATTCTGTAAAGGTTTGATAGAATTTGTTTGTATAAACATCTGGACCCCTTTTCTGTTTGTTCGTCTGTAAAATGGGGTTAATCAAAGCCCTTGTCTCACAGGGTTTATGTGAAACTCAAACAGATTGTGTGTGTAAGTGCCCTGCAAAATCAGAGGCATTATATACATGCCAGTTATGGTGATAACATTGTTTTCATGATCCTAACCCTTCAGTGGCTGCCCATTACCCCAGGATAAAATACACGCTCCTGACACACAGGGTGATTTGACCTAACCTTCCAGGAGGTCTGCTCAGCATTCTAACCAAACTGACTGAAAGCATCCTGCCCTGGCTTCTCTGAGCCTGGAGGGTCATCCCTCTGCCCCCCTGCCTCTTGGAGAGCCAGCTTCCCTTGGGGCTCATTTCTGTCCATCAGGCTCACTCTGATCCCGCTCCCTCCTTCAACCATCTTGTGCTGAATATCAGATGGTAGAAGGGAAGCTCTTGGAGGGCAGGAGCCTTTGTCTCTGTGTCCCCAGAACCTTGTGCAGCGTACAAAGTACGTGCTTGTGGCTAAATCTCTGCTGCTGCGTTGAAATGAATGAGCGTGGCCTTAGTGAAGCTTAAAGAAGAGACCAAATTAAAGTCAGGAGCATAGTCCTATGTGTGTATGTGCATGCACATGTACGTGCTTGTGTGCATGCACATGTGTACACACATGTTAATATATGTACGCACGTGTGTGCATGTATGTTTTGTTGTATTATTGTGTTGGTGTATGTGGGGGACAGTGTGCATCTGTATATATACATGTGTGTTGTGTGGGCACATGATATGTGTATGATGTGCATGTGTGTTTGGCATATAGGTATTTGTTGCATTTTGTATGTGTGTCCTTGTGCATGTATGTATGCATGTATGTACTTGTATGTTGGTGTATATGGGGGACATGTGTGTATGTAGGGGAAAGGTGCCTATGAGAATAGAGAGGGGGGTGCAGTCTCATGTTCAGGGGTCAC